>NC_043700.1:191265348-191283198 GCF_006229205.1 Suricata suricatta
GACCCCACGTCCACACAGCAGCCACCCCCCACACAGAGAGCGGTCGCCCCAAGTGTCTGCAGTGCAGCCCTTAGAACCCGACCTTGGGCTTCTGCGTCTGCCAGACCCGCTCGGGGCTCTTCTCATTGTCACTGGCCTTGGGTGTATCATGTGACCTTCCTGAGCCTCAGTTTCACTGTCTGTAAAACAGTCACATTTCCACCAAATAGGAGATTTGGCCTGGTCTGATCCAGGCCACGTGTAAAGCCCACCCCAGCTCAGGACAGGCTCCCCTGTGCGTGATTCTGGGGGCCCAGCTGGGGCCGGCGGCCGGAGCCACGTCCCTGCCTCAGTGAGGCCTCGAGAGCACAGGGCAGGGCAGGGCTGCGGGCCGACCCCGTTCTCTTCCCGCCCAGCCCCCCACCCCAACCCCTGGTGAGCGGAGCCCAGATCCCGGGTGAGCCCAGAGCCAGCGGGAGGTCAGAGCAAGGAGAATGGTCGTCTGACCCCAACCTGGCCCTGGAGGGCCAATGGGCTGGGGCGGCCCCGGCAGAGGGACGGGAGTGCACATGGGTTTCTGCGTGTGAGTGCATATGTACACGCATGTGCGTGCAAGTGTGTGTGTGGGTCGTATGTGTACATGTGAGTGCATGTGTACACTATGTGCACATATATGAGTGTGTGTCGTGTGCGTGTTCATGTGAGTGCACATGTACATGTGAGTGTGCACATAGGAGTGTGTCGTGTGAGTGTCGTGTGCATTTGCACGTGTGTCTACATGTGAGCGCACATGTACATGTGAGTGTGCACATAGGAGTGTGTCGTGTGAGTGTCGTGTGCATTTGCACGCGTGTCTACATGTGAGCGCACGTGTGTGCTTGCATGCGTACATGTATGTGTGTCATGTGAGCACACGTGTACATGCGTGTGTGCACATAGGAGTGTGTGTTGTGTGTGAGTGTCGTGTGCGTGTGCCTGCACGTGCGTGTGTGTCTGTGCAGCGAGTGGAAGAGGAACAGAGCAGGGCTGAGGTTGGCGGGCGCAGGGCCAGGGCCAGCGGCTAGTGCACTTCCCCAGCCCCGGGCCGAGGCGGAAGCCGGGTGTTCCCGGGCCTCTGGGGGCCTGGGGGCTGGGCGGTGGGCAGGCGGCGGCGGGGCCTAGAGCTGGTCCCGGGAGGAGCTAATGATCAACACCGGGGCGCTGGGCCAACCTCTCGCCACCAGCCCAGGGCACAGGGAGGAAGTGTGGCAGGAAGCAGGGGGCGGTGGCGGCTGCAGTGCAGACAGCCGGCTGTGGGCGGCCGCCGCCTGGCCCGGCTGCTGAGACCGCCCGCGGGACCGGGAGCAGCCACCGGGCGCCTGCCGTCCTCCGCCCACCGCCAGGCAGGGAGCGGGCTCGGGAGGAGCCGGACGCAGGTACGGGCGCCGGGCCGGGTCTAAGAGCAGTCTCTCGGCTTTCGATTTCTTGAAGCCCTTCCTGCCGTTTGGGGGTTGTGGGAGCAGAGCTGTGGCCTGGGGACCCGGGGGCCTGTGGCCCAGCTTGGAGGCTGCAGCAGGAACTCTGGAGTGCAGACTGACCCCGCTCCACGTGGGCGCCCGGCTGGCGTGTCCCTGGGCCCTGCATGCGGCCCAGAACCCAGCCCGCAATAAGGGATTGCAGATCTCGGGGTCTCCAGGGGCCCCCACCCTGGGTTGGTGCCACAGCAGGCACACCACAAGGGACGCCACAGGACAGCCCAGGTGGCTCGGCAGCTGTGGCCTGGCCACTCTGAGGTCACTTTCTCTGGGCCTGTTTTCCATCGACCACACGGGATGACAGGGGGCACCCACGGGTCCGGGACTTCAACGCAGGTCCTGCCCTGGGTACATGCTCCCAGCACACCACCGAGACCCTCTCGCGGCTCCCAGCGACCCCTCCAGGAGCCCCAGGCCCCCCAGCTCTGTGGTTGGACTCCTGGCGGGAGGCAGGGCAGGGCCCAGGCAGTTGCTGGACTCGGCTCCTCCGGGTTGGAATCCTGTGTGTGTCCCCCAGCCAAGCTGGGTCCCCACGGCAGCCTGTGAGCTCAGGTGGCCACCTGTGAAAAGTGTACAGCGGCAGCCCCCACCCCCACCTCCCAGGTCCTCACCGACAAGCTGGCTTCGCATTTCAGGGCGGGGTCGGCAACCCAGATGCGTCCTACACGGGTCACTGTGCACTTAAGTCCCACAGAATCCCGTGGCATGGGTGATCGGGGTTACAGGTGAATTAGTTTCCGAGGGCTGCGGTGACAGCACCACACACGGGGACGGATGATGAGACCTGACTCTCTCCCCATCAGGGGCTCAAAGTCTGAAACCAAGGTGTCCCCAGGGCCTGCCTCCCTCCAGGAGCTCCCGGGGAGGATCCTTCCTGCTCCTGGGTCTCCAGGCGCTCCAGGGCGGTGGGCCACATTCTCCATCTGTCCTCAGTGGTCCCGTGGCCCCCACCCCGTGTCCGTCCCTGTTCCTCCTCTTCTTATGAGACGCTTTCTGAAGTTCCCCAGTGGGTACAAATCAGGTTGGACGAGGTCTGCACGGGCCGCAAGGTATTAGTCCAGGACGCGCCCAGCGAGCGCTCCGACCACATGTCCCCAAGCCTGTCTGGGGCTGCACGGTACCGTCCCTCCCTCCGTTAGACCCACATGTACGAAGTGCTGCGGTCCGCTTGGAGCCCCGTCTGTCACTGCGCCGATGTCCTGTGGGGAGAGGGGTTCGTTCCCATGATCCAGGCCGGCTGAGGGGGGCGCGCAGGGCTCTCCTGGCCTGTCCACCCCACGTGTCTGTGCTCTGGGGCCACGCTCCCCACTCCTGGGCTGCTGCGGACCCAGCGGGTGCCCCTTGGGTTTGTCCACATGCACTGAGCAAGGAGGGGAGAGGTCGGAAGGGGGGGCCGCCCTCGACGGTGGCCCGCGAGCAGCCCCTCGGGTGGGTGCCTGGGTCCGCGGCTGGGGCAGCCTGGAGCCGCGTCGACGGCCCGAGCGGGGGCTGTGAGGCCAGGCGAGGCCATTCCAGGAACCAGCGTGGAGGGAACGCTTGGCAGAGATTGGGCTCACTTCCTCCTCTCTGGCTGTGACCAGGAGCCCAGGGGGAGGCCTGTCACCGGGGGCCCTGCCTGCTCGGACGCGTCCCTCACTGAGCAGCTGGGAGGGTCTTGGGCCCAGGGAGCCTCCCCTTCCTCAGGAAGCTGTCCCTGAGGCTGCTGGGAGCCAGGACGATGGGCCTGGACGCACGCACGGGTGGCCAGTCCTGACCAGTCCTGACCGGCGGGCGGAGGTGGGCAGGCTGCGAGGCCAACACTGGGCTGCAGGAGCCCCTCCTGTATCCAGGGTGGGGACGTGGGCCTGTCCCCCGAAGGGTGACGCGGCCCGGCGGGGCGGGAGGCCCGGGGCCCTGTGCGGGCTTCACGAGGGAAGGGCAGAAGGATGGCGGGCTGGCCTCAAAGCCCCTTGAGCATCCTGGTCCTGACACCCACTGTGGCGCGGGGGCAGCTGGTGTAGGAGCAGAGCTGGCGAAGTGAGGAGGGAAGGAAGCGGCTGGGGGCCGGGGAGGGCGGCCGGCACGTGGAGCCGCACCCGGAGAGGGGCGGAGGGGTCGTCACACTTGAGGAGGGAGACAGCTCAGGGACCGCGGACGGGGGCGTGCAGGGCCGGAACCATGTAAGCCGTCCCACGAGGCCGTGTGGAGACAGCTCCGGGTACCCGAAGTCCACGCAGGTTTCTCCCCCCGGGTCCCTGGCTGCGTCCCTGGAGAGGAGAGGGGCCGCCTAGCTGGCCGTGTGCGGGGGGACAAGGGGACCGGCTTTCGTGGGGTGCCCCATGCCCTTGGGGGCCTGCCCCCCATCTGTCCTGCACCCCAGACCCGCAGTGTCTCCACGCTGCCCCAGGTGAGCCCCGCCTCCTGCCACGGGCCCGGGGTTCCAGCAGGGAGACAGGACGGGGGCTCCACGCTGCTGTGCCCCAGTTCTCCGGCCGCTGCCCGGCCCTGCTCCCCGGCGTCCGTCGGGAAGGGGGGCCGGGAGGAAGCCACAGTCCCATTGTCGTCCCAGGGTGGGGGCTGAGGGGGTGTTTCCTGTTTGCTCCGTGCAGAGGGAGCTCCCGCTTTTCCGTGTTTGGTCTGAAATCTCATAGCTCATCATCCGGGATCAGGGAGGCCCGACAGGCGGGGATTCCCTTAATGGTGCGTCCTGGCGGTGTTATCACCAACCTCCGTGTGAGCCGAGAGTGGGCAGGGCCGTCCTTCCCCCGTGTCCCCAGGACCTGGCTGCGTCTGGTCCCTATGGGACCCCCGGGGAGTCCTCTCCTACTTCCTCAGCCCTGGCCCTGCCAGCCCACGCGTCCCATCTGAGAGGGGACTCTGTTGTCCTGTGTCCCGATCGGTGACCGAGCCCCAACCCAGAAGCGCGGTCCGTCCATTTGTGACGGCCTCTCATCTCCGACCCCAGGGACGAGTGATGCGTGGTGACACTCCTGGGGGAGGCCCACGGGGCTCCGGGGCGGCAGCAGAGGCCTGCTCTACCTCGGTCCCGCCTCGGCCACTTCCTCCTTCCTCGCCGTCTGCCGCCTGCTTCCCTTCCTCCACGGCCGCCCGGAACCCGGCCCGTTTCCTGACCGGGGACAGGACGGCGCTCCAGAGGCCCCGCCAGAGCCCAGGCCTCTTCCGGCGCGAGACACAGAGCCGCCGAGCCCGCTGGCAGTCGGGGCCAGAATCAGCTCGAAGCCGAGGCGCGTGCGGGTTGGGCCCCAGGGGCCGACTCGGGGGCGGCGGTCTCGGCCCTAGCTGGACGGGACATGACGGGCTCGTCTCAAATCCGCGCGCCGGGCGTCCCGCCGGGACTTCTGCCCGGTCCCCTGTCCCCGCACATCCGTAAGCCCCTCGCAGGGCTGTTTGAGTCGCCGGGCCCGGTTGCTCTGGGCTGCTCCCTCAGGGCCTGCCATCGAACAGGAGCGGGGCCACCGGCCGGATCACCGGGCTAAGGCCGCACGTGCCTCCGGAGGAGGGGCTTGGAGGTTCGGAGGGTCGTCCTAGCGGGGAAGCAGGGCCAGACAGACGGACGGACCTCTGAGAGGAAGGGGAGGCTTCTCCCTTGTCCCCGACCCGGTGGCGGCTTCTCCGCGGGCGCCTGTGCTCCGGGAAGGGCCTCACTGCTGCCCGCCACCCTCTCTCCCCGCACAGAGCACATGTGGAGTCCCAGGGCTGACGATGTCACCGCCCGTCATGGAGGGCCCGGTGGACGTGGCTGGTGAGGGGCTGGCCCCGATGGGGAGGGGGCCTGCGGGGCCCTCGGGGGACAGCGGCAGCCGCCACAGGGTCCAGAGAGCTGCCGTGAGCACGTCAGTCGTCTGGGAGCGAGCGGGACCCGAGGACGCCGAGGCTCTGGTCAGGGGCGGTGAGTACCGAGCGCCGTCCAGCCCGCTGTCCGGCCGCCCATGTTCGGCACGGCGTCTGTGGCCAGAGTGTGTGTCGAAACAGAATCCTGTGCCCAGTGAGTCACCGTGAGGGACAGGGACCCACCTAGTGTTTTTCCAGGGCTGCATGTTCATGATAACACAGCTTGGTGGGGCGAAGGAAAAGGGGACTGGGAAAGTTCTAGAATGGCTGTACCCAAGGCACGGCTCTGTCACAAACCTCTGCGTCCCCACAGTCCTGCTTTGTCCCCAGGACACAAAGCCCTGGGGTGGCTCAGGATGGGACACCCTCATTCTCCTCAGGGGGCAGCAGAGGCCCCCGGGAGGGGACCAGGGGCAGCCAAGACCGGGTCAGGCCCTCTTGCTGGTGGGGGTGAGATGAACCCAGAGATGTGGGCACAGCATGCTCCCACCGGGGACCTGGTGTTTGAAAGTGTGGTGCCCCAACTTCCTGCCTGGGGGTCGCTGGGGGGGTGGGGGTGGGGAGACGGCTTGGGTGCAGATGGCCAGGTCCTGTCCCCGGTTCTGATCCGGCCCCACCGGGGTAGGGCCCAGGACTCTGCATTTCCGCTTGGGGCCTGCAGTTTGTCTGCATTTGGAAAGGGCTTCTGCGGAGTCTGTGTTTGGAGGGCACACGGCCAGGACGGCTGGGCCACACGCAGGGGGAGGGGTCGCAGGTGGGGCACGAGGCAGGAGAGGAGGCCAGGCACTGACTTTCTGGGGAGGGGGCAGCGAAGAGCCCCTGCCCCGAGCCCCAGCTGTGGTGGCGCAGGGAGCGGCTCACCTCGGCCCCGACACCCGCCTGTCCTCCGTCTCTCCTTCCGCGCGGCCGGCACCGCCCGTGGTCACTAGGGTTGGCCGGGCATGTGGGGCCAATGACGGCTGCCCTCTTATGGGGGGAGGGGAGGAGGGGCACATCTTAGAACCAGTCGTGAAATGTCGGGCACACTTCCTGCTGGGGGAGTGGGGCCCGATTCGGGTTCCAGGAGTCTCCACACTGCCCTTCTCTCCCCACCCCTCCCCTGCACTCCCCTCCCCATCTCCCTTCTTCTCTCCCCACCCCACCTTTCTCCCTCCCTTCCCTCTCTCTCCTCCTGCGTCACCCCCTCCACCCCTTCGGAGCAGTCCAGGCCCCCGGGAGGGGATCTCCGTAGCCTGGTTGGGAGGCCTCTTGGAAGGAAAGGGGTGGGGGTGGGCAGGGGGCATTTGGGCTGAGGTCTGAAGAGTAGGGCAGCCAGGCAGGCGGCCGGGATTTGATCTGGGAGAGAGTGCTTTAGGTGGAGGCTGGGGTGAGTGCAAAGGCCCTGGGGCAGGGCAGGCCTTGATGTCCTAGGGCAGCAGAGGGGCCACGGGTGAGATGGGAGGGACAGAAGGGGGTAGGGGAGCAGGCCCAGAGGCTCAGGGCTCTGCTGGTGGCACGGTGGGAAGGGTTTTATCTTATTCTCTCTGATAATGCAGAACAGCAGCAGGTGTGCGGTCCAACACAGCCATGCAGTTTATGTTTACATTTAACCTAAATGAAACAGAGTCTAGTTCCCACGGAGGCCCCGGCCACATTTCAAGAGCTCCTGTGGCTGGAGGCCGCCCTTCAGGACATCGGACGGCACAGCCCAGGGTCGCTCGCGGGACCCTCTGGCTCTCCATGGACCAGAGGACAGTCCAGAGGGAGGGCGGGGCATGGGCAGGTGCCCACGGGCATGACCTGGGGCCCCGGGGAGGGGTGCCGAGGGGAGTTGGGCCTGGTTTTGCAGTTTGCTGGCGGCCCCACGCGCTGTGTGGTGCAGGGACAGGGCTGGGGGCCCTTCTGGAAACGGGAACGTGGTGAAGAGTCCGTTTGGGGGACAGGGTGGTGAGATCTGGGATGCGTGCCGGAGCTCCAGTACCCCCGTCTGGTTTTGGCGGTGGGAGAGCCCGGGGCTGGAGGCCTTGGTGCCTCGGCGGACTCTGCTGAGCCCTCACGGGCGCTGCCTCCTTGCAGACCTGACGTTGCAGCTGCAGGCCGTGCGGAGGAAGACGGGGCTGCCGGACCCCAGCCTGCAGCAGGCCGTGCGGGCGCGGCTCCGCCTGCTGGAGAATGACAGCCGGGAGGTGGCCAGCGTGCTGGGGGTGAGTCCGGCTTCTCTGGGTGGAAACGAGCCTGCGTGAGCAGAGGTGCGGGGGCTCCAGGTCTGAGAGCGGGGGCAGGCGCTGGGGTGGCCCCGGGAGGAGGGGGAGGTCCCAGGGGCACCCGAGCACCAGCTCAGCGGCAGACCCCAGATAAGCCAAGTGGCCTCGGTTTTCGATCGGACAAGTGGAGCCCCGGGTAGCCAGCCTGCTGTCCTGGTGCAGGGAGTCACAGAGTCGGGGGGCCAGAGCGTGGAGCCCAAGGGGGCTCCGGGAAGGAGCGGGACTTGGCACTGGGGAGCCACAGCTGGCTCCAGGGCCCAGCCGTGGCTGTAAGAGAATCAGATCTGTGCTTCTGCCCCTGCCTGGGTCCCCTCTGCAAAGTGTTTTGGTTGTGCGGCTCCGTCCCCCGGCCCTGCGGTGCCTGACGTCCTGGCTGTGTCTCCCTATAAGGAGTTATCGGCCAGGCTGCTGTCTATCCACAGTGACCAGGCTCGGATCATGGTGACGTTTAAGACTTTCGAAGAGATCTGGAAGTTTTCCACCTACCACGCTCTGGGTAAGGTGGTGACCCTCCCGGAGCTGGTCTCGGGGACCCCCGCCTCGAGGACACGTGTCCCACACCTAGCTTCAGGTCAGGGTGGTCGCAGCGGCCTGGGCAGTGGGGCCTCACTCACCTGCTTCGGGGAGACATGGCACCCCGTCTGTGCCGACACTTGGGCTGAGCTCCCAATTCCTTCTGGCGCTGCGCCCTGTGGGCGGCTTTGTGCGGCCAGACCTCGGGGGACGCTGAGCTCAGACCGGCTGCACACAGCCCGGGTCATTTCCAGCTCAGCCAAAGAGATGTTTTCTAAAGCGCCCCCAGCCCGTTGGGAGGCACCCGCAGGGTCTCGGAGCCCCGTCGGGGAGCTGGCCGCGTCCTCTCGGGGACCTTGCTCCAGCACCGGGGTCTGAGGACGGACAGAGTGGACAGTGAGGGCAGCGGCATCTTGCCCACCATGCGCGGGGCCTGTGCCAACCTCCCAGCACAGTCGCTCTTGGATGCTCTTGTCCCGTCTCAGAGACGAGGGGACAGGGTCATTCACGTGCGCCGTGTCGCCCACGGTCACGGCCGGTCCGCCCACAGCCCAGACGGTCAGACCTGGGGCCCCCTGGGCTGCAGGGGACCTGCGTGTCCCCAGGGCAGGGCGGGGCTCCCCCTCCCCCCAACCCCGTCCCGGGCTGTGAAGGCTTGTGAAGGCTTCAGCGTCTCCTGTGGGGCCTGCGGGTCACCAGGCCCGTCTGGCCCCCAGGCTTCACTCACCACTGCCTGGAAAACCTGCTGGTGGACCAGGCCTTCTGGCTGCAGGCGCCCAGCGAAGACGGGGAGGCGACGGTCCGCGTGCACGTGGACCAGGAGGCCCTGAGGCTGACGCAGCAGAGCCTCCTGGCCCAGGAGGGTGAGCGCCGCGTGGGGAACCGACACCGGGGGCCGCGGGGGCTGACCGGGGCTCCGTGCAGGGAGGAAGCTGCGGCCGTGGGGGGAACCCAGCCGTGACGTGCCCGGGCCCCGTCACTTTGCTGGAAAGCCCTGGGCAGGCCCCCAGGTTTCTGCAAAGCGGCAGCGCCGTCCCGGGGTCCTGACCCGGCGCGCTTGCTTCCAGTGCCAAGGTGGCCTTGGCACGGGGTCGAGTCAGCAGCAGACGGAACACGAGGCTGCCTGTCCCCCCCGTGGCCAGGCTCCCAGCAGTGGTCCAGCAGACTCCTCAGACAGGGAAACTGAGGCCCTGAGGGTCTGAGGCTGAGTGACGGGCAGGCGGGAGCGGAGCTGGCCAGGGCCAGGCCTGCCAGTGCGGGGGCGGCCGAGACGGGACACCCAGCGTGAGGCCTGGCGGGGACGGGTGAGTCAGCCGTCTGTGCCTGGCCACCCTGAAGGTCACTCTCTGTCACTTTGAAGGTCCTTTCTTTGTCCTGTGTCCCGACCACCATGTGAGAGTGAGCACCGGCCCCCGGGGTGCGGGCCCGCAGCCACCGAGACGAGCCCCGGGGGTCCCCCAGGAGGAAGCCGCCCCCACCACGGACTCCACCGCGCCCCGCCCCGGCTCGAGCTCCGAGGACGTGGTCGCGGGGGCCGCTCCGGAACCTTTGATTCCGTTTCATCAGTAGGTACCGACCTTCATTTCTCCGCCTCCCGCCAGTCCTGTGTGTCCTCAGGCCTCACGGAGCACCCCCGCCAGGCGCGGTCCATCCAAGGCCACAGGGGCAGCATGGGGCTCCAGGCTCGCCCGGTCATGACCCTATGACGTTGCTCTAGTGTGTGGCCGTGGCAGATGAGCACGCTCGGGGCCGTGTGAAGACCCCAGCGTCCCCGGCAGGGCTGCGATGGCCGCATGGGGCTCTTGCTTCCTATTCTGGTTTGTTCTGAAAAGCGTTGGGTCACCGAGCTGCATCACGCGCCCCCGCAGTAAGGAGGCACGTGGGAACCTGCACAGATGAAAACCGAGGCAGAGGAGGCCTGGGGAGCACCAAGTTCCTGCCCAGGAGCTGAATGTGGAGCAGGAGCTTGGCTTGGAGCTTCCTGGAGGCCAGAGCAAAGAGAGAAACTCGATGAGCTGATGTTTAGAATCTGAGACATAGCTGGCAATGGCCTGGCTTCTGTCCCGGGCTGACGGAGGGCGGTGTCTCGGGGTGCCGGCCTCAGGGGTGCCTGGGCTGGGCGGCACGGGGCTCCCTGGGCAGGAGAGCTTGTGCGTGTGCGTGTATGTGTATGTGTGTGTGCATATGTGTGAGTGCGCACGTGTCTACGTGTGTGTGTGTGCATGTATCTGTGTGCATGTATGTGTGTGGGAGTGTGTGTGTATGTGTGTATGTATATATGTGCATGTAAGTGTGTGTGCGTGCACGCACGTGTGTGCACATGTGCATGTATATGTGTGTGCGTGTGTGCATGTGTGTGCGTGTGTGCATGTATGTGTATGTGTGTGCGTATGTGTGAGGGTGTGCATGTGTGCACGTGTGTGTGAATGTGTGTGCATGTATGTGTATGTGTGTGCATATGTGTGAGTGTGCGCATACGTGCACGCATGTGCGCGCACACATGTGTGTGCACATGTATGTGTGTGAGTGTATGTGTATGTGTGCATGTATATATGTGCGTGTGTGTGCGTGCACGCATGTGTGTGCACATGTGCATGTATGTGTGTGCATGTGTGCGTGTGTGCATGTATGTGTATGTGTGTGCATATGTGTGACTGTGCGCATACGTGCACGCATGTGCGCGCACACATGTGGGTGCATGTGTGTGCACATGTATGTGTGTGAGTGTATGTGTATGTGTGCATGTATATATGTGCGTGTGTGTGCGTGCACGCATGTGTGCACATGTGCATGTATATGTGTGCGTGTGTGTGCGTGTGTGCATGCATGTGTATGTGTGTGCATGTGTGTGTGCGCATACGTGCACGCATGTGCGTGCGCACATGTGTGCATGTGTGTGGCATGTATATATGTGCACATATGTACGTGCGTGTGTGCATGCACACGTGTGTGCATGTGTGTGCTTGTGTGCATGTATATGTGTGCATGTGTGCACATGTGCATGTAGCCGTGGCAGACGGTGGAACTTGCTCAGGACCCCGGGGGCTGCTGACTTGTCCAGTCTACACACCGTCCACTTGCCCCATGTCTGAAATCCTCTCTTGTCCCCCTCCAGGTGGGCTCTTAGGGTCCCCTGGGACCCCATCGACGACTCCGTGTTTGGCCCCGTGACATCGGACATTCCACTGATGGGTAAGTGCTTCTGCTGGCCTTTTTCCCCTGGGAAAGAAAGGAGGGGCATTCTGGAAGCTTCTGTGCTCCCGCTGAGTCCTCCCCAAGCCAGAGGCAGTGGCGAGAACCCTCTCCAGTTCACGTTGTGACAGCTTAGGCTCAGAGTGGCCCGCCAGCTGGTCCAAATTTGAGGCCAGGCGGGGTCCCTGCCACCGCCTCCAGGGAGCCCCCAGGGTCGCATTCCCAGCTGGAGGTGGTGGTCTTACTCTCTGGAAAAGCCATTGAGGTCCATTATGTAATGGTTGGCACTCTGGACTCTGACACGCCAGCCGGGGCTCTGACTTGGGCTCCCGGCCCAGGGCTCTCCGCCCTTCCCCGAGCTGGCCGGCGCCAGGTGGCCCTGTGGACGTGTGAGGGTCCGAAGGAGAGGGGCGGATGCTCGCAGCTGCGTCGGCCCGGGCCAGCGCGGCCTTGCCGGCGGACACCCTGGGCCTCAGTTTCCCATCCTCATTGGGCAGATAGAGGGCCCCCTCTGGGGTCCCCTAGACGTCCAGCCCCTTGGGTGCAGTGGCCACCCTTCAGGGCCCCCCCAACCACCTGGTCCTGGATGAGAGCCCCCCCCGCCCCGGGTGCACCCCCAGCACTGACCTTGTGGCCTCTTTCCGCAGCCGTGGGCCTGGCCTCAGCAGTGGCAGACTACCAGGGCTCCGGGCCTGAAGAGATGACCTTCCGAGGCGGTGACGTCATCGAGATCCTGGGCGCCCAGGTGCCCGGCCTGCCCTGGTGCCTGGGCCGGCACACGGCCTCGGGCCAGGTCGGGTTTGTGCGGACGAGTCTCGTCAATGTGCAGGGCCAAGTGTCTGAGTGAGTGGCTGAGGCCCTCCCCACTCCCCAGCCGTCCTACCCCCGGGGGCAGCCGGGGGACACCTGCATGCGGCCCCAGCGGCACTCCCTCCCTGCCCCTCCCCCGCGCCTGCCCCCACTGCCTCTCCAGGTGCTGGGGGAGGAGCGTCCTCACAGCCCTGGTGGCCATGCCACCCGGTGTCTGCCTCCGGCTTCCCACGGCCCCCTCACCCAACCTCATGTCTTCGAGCCTCGTCCTATAAGGACTCCGGTCGTTGGATTAGGGTCCCTCCACCAGTGTGACCTTGTTGCAACCAGTTCTATCTGCAAAGACCCTTCTTTGAATAGGTCACCTTCCGAGGTTCTGGGGGGACGTGAATCTTGAGGGACACTATTTGCCCCCATACTCCATGCCACTCCTGTTCTTTTCTTTTCTTCTTCTTTTTTTAATGTTTATATTTGAGAGAGAGACATGATCCGAAGCAGCTCCAGGCTCTGAGCGGTCAGCACAGAGCCTGACGCAGGGCTCGAACCCACGAACTGCGACATCATGACCTGAGCTGAAGTTGGACGCTTAATAGACTGAGCCCCCCAGACGCCCCACCCCTTCCTTTCATAAATCTCCTTGAAGATTCTAGGCCTGGCCTTCAAGGCCCCCGTGACCCAGACCTTGGTGACCACCACTGCTGCAGGCTGACACTTGCCGTCATGTCCCCTGCGTCTAGCTGCTTGGGCCTCCTCGCACCTTCGGGAACGACTCTGCTTTGCCGTGTGTGCCCCTGCGGGAGGCGCCCCCTCCATCCCGTCCTCCGGGTCCCTGGGGCTCTCAGCAGCCCCCACGTCCAGCGGTTCATCCCTGGGGACATGCCCTCTCCCTGTGGGGCCCCCACGCACCCTGCTGAGGACAGGCTCGCCCCCGCCCTGTCTGGAGAATTCTGAGGGGCCCCAGGGGGTGGCCCCAGGCAGCAGCAGGGGTGTCCTGGGAGGGTGGCCAGTGGGCAGAGCCGTGCCCATCCTTCGGGGCACCTCCATTCCCCTGGGCTTGAGCCTTCCCTGTTAAGTCCTCAGTCATGAGCCCAGAGAAGGTGGGCGTACGGACAGCGCCCCTGCTGGGTCTGGACCTGGCCTCGCACACACGTCCTGGGGGGCCTCCAGCCCTGACATCCCGCGGCCCCCGGCAGGAAGCCTGGAAGAGCCCCGACCACCCCCTCATTCGCTCCACAAACAGGGACCGTGCAGCTTTCCTGTCCCGGGCCCCGGGCTTCACCCTTTAAGGAGTCACCTGCTGCCGACGATTTTTCTTTTCCTTTATTTGGCACAATTTCAGGATTAGGGAGGTTTCAGGAAGAGCGCCAAGTTCCCGGGCCCCCTTCCTCCAGATCACCCAGGGGGCAGCACGGGGTCACATGCATTCCCCCTCCCCCTCTCCTACCGAGGTCCCTGAGGGTGGGTCGCAGTGGAGCGTGTCCCCTGAAGCCAGGACACCCGCCTGCACAACCGCCCCGCAGCCTTTGGGACCAGACGGTGACTGGGCAGCTGCTGCGGGCCACGCTCAGGGTCTGCCAGCGTCCCTCACATCCTCAAGAACCAGAGAACGTTCTGGACCCCATGCCACCAGCCTCTCCTCCTTAATCCAAGACCCTCCCTTCGTCTCACGGTCTTTAGGACAATGCGAGACACTGGCTTGCTGTTCCGTAGAATGTACCAGAAGCGACTCAGATTTTCTTTAGCTTCTCAAAAAGGCTCCTTCTACGTTCCAAGCGCCTTTCAGGGCCCCTGTAATGCTGGACACTAGCCTCGTGGGCAAAGATGGCCTCTTCCTTCTGTCCCTTCGCCCCTTCCTGTTTCTCGTCTCCGTGACTTAGCGGAGGCAGGAGGGCCCCGTGTTAGTGCCAGTGGGGAGCGCCGGCAGAGGCGGCGTGAGGGGCCTGGGAGCTCGGGCTGGGAAGGCGTTCACCTGCACGTCCACACGCACACGCCTGCACACACACATACGTGTAGCACAGACATGCTGCCCGGAGCTGTCACGACCTGCCTCACCGGGGAAGGGGCATTTGAAGTAGGGCTTTGAAGGCTGCCCAGGAGCTCGCCCTCCCCAGCTGCTGTGACCTGTGGGGTCCCTTGCAGCTGCTCCCGCTCCCGGACCGGCTGGACCAGGCAGCCTTGTGGCTGTTCTGTTTTTATGTCAGTGGCTTTGTCACCGGGCACAGAGCAGGCGTGACGGGCCGTCTGTGGAACGGGAGAGCAGATGTGGGCCTCATGCCGGGAAGTTGCTCCGGTAAATAAAGCACCTTCTCTTCTCCAGGCTGGAAAAAGTGCTTTTTCTCAATGAGGAAGAAAGGTCATTCTTCAGCAATGAAGGACGCTTCTCTGACGAGGAGGCTAGGCAGTTACTGAGGAGGGTGTCTGGTGAGGACGTCTGCAGCGTGTACACCTTGGGTAGGTGTGAGGGTGCCGGGGGGGGGGGGGCGGCGGGGGGGCACGGCTCCTCCCACCCCTCCCACCTGCATCGGACCCTGGGAGCTTAGAGGGTTTTGTGGGTAGATTCCGGAAGGGCAGGAGGGTTTGGAGCTGGACGGGCAGGTGGGTCTCCAGCCCCGGGACACCGCGAGCCCCTGCTGGCCAGCACCAGGCCTGCACGGGCTACTGTCTCCTTGGCGGAGCACGGACCGTTCGGGCTCCTGTGCGCTGCTCAGGGAGCCCCTCCCGTGTCCCTTCGAGAAGGCCCACCCCTGGGCATCTAAAGGGGACCCCACAGTCGCCGTTGCCGCCCAAGGGACTCCTAGGGACCACAGGCGGGCCAGACGCAGAGAGGGGGACAGGGTGAGCGGCAAGGGGTGCCCGCGGTGGCTCCAAGGCCCCCTGCCACCTGAGGGGTGCCCACCGTCCACGGGGGTCTGGCCCGCTGCCCACGCGCTGCTTCTCCGCCCATCTGTGTGACAGTGACCACCGTCGGTGACAGGACCAGGAGTCCAGGCTCACATGGCTGTGGTCCGGCCTGGCCGCCAGCCGCTGGGACTGGACCCCAGCACTGCCACCGCCTCGAGACGGCGCTGCTGCCTCTCCCCACACTACCCTGCGCTCAGGAAGGGTCCCCTGAAGGCTGCAGTGCTGGGCGCGGCGGCAGGACTGGTGCCAGCAGCAGAGGGGACGGCGGGGGAGGGGGCAGACCTGCTGGGGACTCCGGGGGCTTCGCAGCCACTTTCTCCATCCTGTGCACGCTTACACACAAGTGCAGTGCATACATGTGCACTCACACACACGTGCACACACGCCAGCCAGGTCCTTCATCCTGTGCATGGAGATGAATGCACATGCATGTGCACACATGCTTACACACACTGCAGCACACTCGCACACACATATGTGCAGTGCATGCATTGCACACTTATACGTGCAGCACATGCATTCACGTGCACGCACACATACCCACACACGTGCGCACACGCCCACATGTGCACACACAGTCACTTCTCACAGCCCTGTGAGTTGACATGCACGGCGGGAACTTTTCCACCAAGAACAGAGTTTAACTTTCTAGGTCCCATAAATTGGCCTCTCTTCCTAAGCAGGCAAACTTAAATCTGACTTCAGCCCTCACTTCGGGGGGGACATTCTGGGGGTCCTCTCCCACCAGGCACCCCCTTAGCATCCTGGGAGTCTGTGCATTTGTCATAGTTGACATCATACTTCACATGTCTTTTCCCAGTGAACTATTAGTGTCAGCCCATTTTCAGGAGGTGGAAACTGAGGCTCAGGGAAAGGCCTGGCCCCTCAACCCAGGGATTCCCCCCAGCCCCGCAGCCCCTCCGGTCCCTGGGGTGTTACTGTCCTGGTGTCCCCATCCCTCCCGACACGGCCCCGACCCGGAGGTGGCGGCCCGAGGGTGATGCCTCTCTTCTCTCCCTTCTCAGACAGATTAGGAGAAGCCGACTGTGAGCCTCTGGAAGAGCAAGGTGGGTCCTTCGCACACGGCAGAGTCCCTCGGGGGGGCCGGGCCCCGGGTGTGGATGGGGCGCCGGGCCAGGACCTCACACCTGCCAGGGAAGGCGGGAGGGCGGTGGTCCTGCAGGGGGAGGGGACGAGGTGCGGGCCAAGCTCCCCCCTGCCGCAGTAGTGGTCCCCTGCAAACACACCAGCCCTCCAGCTAAGGTGGGGGTCCCCTCCAGTGCCCGGGCCATGGCTGCTCCCTGCTGTGTCCTCAGCTAAGGTGCGGGGTCCCCTGTGCTGCCGAGGCCCATACCTGGCCATGGCTTCCTTTCTTGAAACCTAGAGCAGCTGAAACTCTCGACATTGAGAGAACGATGCCGGGTTTGGAGGGTGGAGGGGTGCAGGGGCTGGGTCTGCAGCCTCCTGCTGGAGAAGCCCCTCAGGTTTGCTGCTTCCCCGGCAGCTGAAGGTGACCCCCTCCTGCCCCTCCACACCTCCATCCTGAGCGCCCACAGCGTGTCTGCAGCGGGGACATCTGGGGACTTGAGGCCCCAGGACCCTTGGGGCTCCCTGGGAATGGGGTCCGCCCAAGCGCAAAGAGAGCGGGAGGCTGGGGATGTTCGGGGCTGTTCCCGGGCTGCCCCCCGCCACCCTGGGGCTCTGCTGGGTGGGGCAGGGCAGGACTTGCCGGGCTGGGGGCTGGGGGGCCAGGCTGGGGGGCGCGTTCACCCCTACACATCAGGTCAGTCAGGCCAGACATTTGCTCTGAGCCGCACTGAATGCTTTTTTATTCCTCGACCTCACAGACTAATAAGGAGAGCGTTCGTTTTGAACGTATTTTTTATGTGAGACCGAAACAGAAGAGCCTTTACGTTCTGTTTCTTCCCTTGCAAACAAATTCCCTTTTAAGCTGGGGTTTTCCCAGCAGGAAGAGCGGCTGTTTGCTCACTGGATGGGTCTCCGGGCACTGAGCCCGTCCAAAGCCAACTGCCCTGCAGGCGGGCACGTCTGGGAACGGGCGTCCCCAGGTTCTCCGGTGCCGCATCTCTTTCCTTTTTAACCCTTGAGTAACTGTGGGCCTCAGATTCTCGCGGCAGCGGAAGGTGGAGACCCTTCCCAGCAGGCGTGGTCGTGGGTGAGAGCTGGGCCAGCGCCGCCAGGTCCCCACCGAGGCGGGTTTCATCGGGTCTGGGGTGGCTTCTGAGCGTGGGCTGCCCCGAAGCTCCGAGTGGCCCATAATGAGCCCACGGGAGGCCTGCGCCCGATGGGAGACCCCCACGTACGGAGGAAATCCCCAGAGACGGGGGCGGCCGGGAGTGTGGACGTGTCCATCCGTTAAGTGGCTTTGATCCTTTCTGGAGGGAGGACCCTGACCGCTGAGCGGTGTTCTCGAGCAGGAAGCCTAGGGAGGGGCTCCTCGGTAAAAAGCTTGGCCAACCCGATCCTTATCCCCGTAACCAGGCGGAGCCCCCCGAGTGCTGGGCGCCGGGCTCGGCATTGCGCATTTCTCTTGGTGTTCACCGGAGGCTCAGCAGCCCCTGACAGGAGCACCGAGGCGGGGGCGGAGGGGGGGGGGCGACTCTAAGTCTGATCAGAGATCAGACTCTAAGCCATCCGGGGGCTTTTGGTGATTTGCAGAAGTGCCTCCACCTCACCCGAACCCAGAGCCACGCGAGACCCTGCAGAAGGTGAAGAATGTTCTAGAACAATTCAAATCCCGCCAGGACTGCCCTGAGGAGCCAGCGTCCTGGGGTCTCTGCACGGCATCCAGTGGCGCACACTCCCCAGACCCGGAGGAGCCCCCCTTGTGCTTGAACTCGGGGCCC
>NC_043700.1:191283298-191308730 GCF_006229205.1 Suricata suricatta
TTTGCTGAGCACCTATTATGGGCCAGGCACCGTGCTGGGCCCTGGGTGCGGCAGAGAAGCGATAGCCTTGGTCGTCTGCTGGGAGGGACAGGCAGGTGTGGCTAAGGGGAGGCGGTGGAGGGGGCAGCAGAGGGGAGAGTGCCAGGGTCGGGGGTGGGCGGCGGGCCTCAGAGGCACCCAAACTCCTCACCAGCACTTGCAGACTCCCGGTGCCCTCGCTGGACCGGCCTCCCCACGGGATGTAGCAGGAAGTGTCCCCACTGCACAGGGACTGAACAAAGCCAGTCCCTCTGGGAGGGCCGAGGTGGGAGAGAGGAGAGAGTCACCGGCACATGCACTGTGGGTCCTCGGGGTGGCCCTGTGGGCTCACAAGAGCTTCCGCACACCGCAGGTGGCCCAGAACGCAGCCCTGTACACGGGGGACCCCAGCCTGGGGCTGGAGCTGTTTGAGGCGGCCGGGGACATCTTCTTCAATGGGACCTGGGACCGGGAGAAAGCCGTGTCCTTCTATCGGGTGAGCTGGGTGGGGAGCGTGGGCCTCGGGGGTGGCGGTGGGGCGGCAGAGGCCTCCCGCCTGGAGGGAGGACCACCCTGCCCACTTGCTTGGTGCTTTCTCCAGGGATGACCTTGACCCCCACGCCCCACCTGGGAGGCACAGAGCAGGCCGTTCGAGGGGTGGAGGCAGCTTTAGGCTTACACACCTCAAACCTCTGAGAGGCGACCCCTGTTCCATTTTGCAGATGAGGAAACTGAGGCTCAGAGAGGCACAGGGGTCACAGGACACATCATACGTCAGCAGGGGGGGGACCGCAGGTGCCTGGGGGCTTCCGCCCCCCACCCCCCAGCTCATGGCCTGTGGCTCAGCCCTGGGGCAAAGAGAAACGTGCATTTTCAGAGCACCAAGGGGTGTTGGGCCCTCCTGGTCAGGCTCTCATCGATGGGGATGGGGCTGGTCCCGGCTACTGAGACAGACAGGCTGCGGGCACGTCCCAGCCGCTGGGGGCCAGGGGCTGTCAGGACCTCTCCGAGCTGAACAGAGATCCCGTGGGATTGTGGGGAGGACGCTCCCCGCATGCGTGAGGGGCTCTGAGGCTGACCCCGCCCCCGCCCGTGCTGCAGGATCGGGCACTGCCCTTGGCCTCGACCACCGGGAACCAGGAGGCTGAGCTGCGTCTGTGCAACAAGCTGGTGGCGCTGCTGGCGGAGCTGGAGGCCCCCCAGGAGGGCCTGGAGTTCGCCCACATGGCACTGGCGCTCAGCATCACCCTGGGTAAGCCCGCACCCTGGCCCCGGCAGGCCGCTGCTTCGGAGACCCGGAGAGCGGGTTCAGAAGGCCAGAGACAGTGGAACCCCACTCATCTGGGGGCTGCCTCCTCCATGCAAGCCGGCTGGGATGCCCCTGGGGGGACGGTTCGGGGCCTCTCGGGACATGTCACCTTCCCTGTGTGGCTGCACTTTCCCTGCCAGCTGACCACAAGGGCTGGTCAGTGTGGCCCACGGTCCGCACACCTGGCTTCTCACCGGCCCCTGCATGCGCCAGTCTGCATGCCGCCCCTCACATTGTTCCTCCCTGGGCGCCCCCTGTCCCGGCACCCAGCGGCGCTGTTCCAAGCCACCTGCCTTCCCCGGGGAGACGGGGCGGGTGTGCAGCCCCCACGGTGCTCACCTGGCTGGGGACGATCTGGACATACTAGGTCTGGTGCCTCCCAGGGAGTGTGTGGAGGGGGCTGCCGCTCATACACCAGGAAGGGTCCCTCCCCGTCCTCCTGTGAGCAGGTTGACCGGAGCCCTAGGGTTTGCAGGGCACAGACTGCCTGGCTTTGGGGACCCCGTCCCGCCTTCCGGGCACCACCTGCAGGCACGGAGCTGGGGTGGATGGGGAGCAGGCAACGTTAGGCCCATTGTGCAGATGGGAAGAGTGAGTCTCAGGACAGGAAGCGGCTAGCTGGGGTGCTGGAGCTGGCCTGTGCCCCGCCCCCTGCAGGCACAGCCTCACGCGTGCCCCCCCACTGCGTGCCTAGGGGACCGGCTGAACGAGCGAGTGGCCCACCACCGGCTGGCCGCCCTGCACCGCCGGCTGGGCCACGGCGAGCTGGCCGAGCACTTCTACCTCAAGGCGCTGTCCCTCTGCAGCTCGCCCCTGCAGTTCGAAGAGGAGACGCTGTACTACGTGAAAGTGTACCTGGTGCTTGGGGACATCATCTTCTACGACCTGAAGGTGGGTGTGCGCAGAGGAGAGGGGGGGCGGGGGGCGCTGGCCACGTCACCTCCTCCAGGAAGCCTGCCGCCCTGGGCACAGCCACTCCTTCCTGGTTCCTGAGTCCCCTTGAGCTCTCACGTCCCCCTGAGTTTGCAGCGGGGACGCCACTCCAGGCAGCCTGGCTCAGTTCCTGCCCCCCTGGAGCTAGGACCTCACAGCGCCCCCCACAGGGGCAGAGGCCCCATCACCTCGCCCCAGGTCTGGCATCTTCCCTGCAGTGTCTCTGCTCCGTGTCAGAGGAGGCGAAGGGGCCCCAGCCCAGGGGCTCTCTCCTCCCCCACCCTCCTAGGAGCTGGGGTGGTGCTGGGAGACCCCCACTTTGTTGAAAAACTCCCAGCCCCCTGCTCCCGGAAGCCTTGACTGTGCACTGACACCTGGTGGTCACAAGTGGTCACTACAGCCTCCTACGTCAGAGCTAGGTGGCTCTCGGGGAGCCTGTCTGCCGCGGTGGGTACTGCAACTTAGCCTCACTACTTCAGGTCTGTGTGACCCAGCCGCTCTGTGGCTGGCTCTGTGCCAGCTTTACTGTTCTAGAGAGTGGGCACCCCCTTATGATCTAGAAGAGTGGGCCCAGGAGGGAGAGGGGCTCCCCTGCACCCTTGTTCAGGACAGGCCTGGGAATGTGCCACTCTAGAGGTTGGGGGACCATGAGCAATTTCATCAATGGTCTCCCTGAAACAAGGTCGTCGGTACAAGGGGCATCAGGGACGAAAGGACGAGGCTTGGATAGGGCAGATTTGGCCGTGAGTCCTGTGTTTGCCGCCCACTGGCTGCTCCAGGCACAGGTGTGCGTGGGCATGTGCACACACAGGCACACAGATGTGCACACACACACACACATGTACGGGCACACAGGCACACACACACACACACCCATATACACACACACCACCTCCTCCCAACCACCTGCTTTGGCCATTTCCTTGGTTAAGATGACCCCTCCTCCAGGCAGCCCTCCCATTCCGTCCCATGCTGACTCAGGTGCCACCTGGGGCTGCCGCAGGCTGCCGGTCACCCCTGTGGTCAATGTGGCCCCGGAACCAGCCGTGGCTCCCATCCCTGCGCTGGTTCCAGTGCCTGGGAGGGGCTGGGGAGTGTTTGTGGAACTGCTGTGCGCACCTGCTTTTGTTTTCGTCGGCTCCTCTCTCTGTGTGGGGGCAGGGAGGAGCCAGGGCTGCTGAACTGGGGCTTGCCCTCCATCTGGGAGCAGTGGAGGGAGGGAGGGAGGGGCTGGGTGGGGGGAAGGAGGGGTGGGGCCTGGAGCAGCCTCCGGGACACAGGCTTGCACGCCCCTCCCCCTGCCTGCCCCCAGGGGGCGCGCTCGTGTCGCATCTGGCCAAGCGCTCTCCCCTGCAGGACCCCTTCGATGCGGCCGGGTACTACCAGCTGGCCTTGGCAGCGGCCGTGGACCTCGGCAACAAGAAGGCCCAGCTGAAGATCTGCATGCGCCTGGCCACCATCTACCACAACTTCCTCCTGGACCGAGAGAAGTCCCTCTTCTTCTACCAGAAGGCCAGGACCTTCGCGACCGAGCTCAACATCCGCAGGGTCAACCTCGCCCCCGGGCGGTGCTGGGGGCGGGCGCCCTGGCTGGTCCCTGAGCCCGCGCCCTGAGGACCCCTGTCCTCGCCTCTCCTAGTGTCTCTGGGGGGCTCATTCTGGGAAACGGAGGCAGGAAGGGAGGGGTGCAATAGCAGTAAATGACTTTGCGGAAGCCCGCAAGCCCCCTCCCCTACTCTGCCTCCCAGGGAGGTCCAGGGACCAGGCTCCGTCCCTGGGGACCCACCCTGCTGCCGGGAGCCGGAAGGACTGGGTCCGACCGACCGGGGCCAGCTCCCCCTGCCCGCACGGTGTGGCCTCAGGCAAATCACGCCCCTCACACCCCTGCCCTGCCTGGCAGGGCGGAAGACGGTGTGGGATTCCCTGGGCGTCTTCCCCCTTCCTGGCGCCCTCGCTGTGTGTCAGGCTCTGTGCTCTGGCGTGAGTCCTCACCCCCACCACACCGGGCCCACACTGTTACTGTCTCCATTTCCAGTTGAAGAGGCGGAGGCACAGAGAGGGTAGGTGCCTGGCCTGCCCTCACACAGCAGCCAGGTGGGGCCTGGGTTGTGTCCGCCTCGGGACCCAGGGGCGGGTCCTGGAAGGTGTTAGCGTCATTGCACCTTCGCCCCTTTCTGTCCCGAAGGCAACAGAGCCTGGGAACATGCTTGTCCCCTGAGTGTCCTCTGGCCCAGCCCCCCAGTCCTGCAGGCCGGCAGGCGCGGGGCCCAGCCCTGTGCAGAGTTGCTGCTGTGAGTGCAGTCAGGGGCCCATCTGGGCGCCAAGGGCCTGGAACGCTCCCTTTACAGTCAGGGAAACTGAGGCTCAGAGAGCCCGCCCGTGTCCCAGCGCTTCTCACCGCACCGCAGTTTCGATCTGTTCTTCTTTAATTTATTTTGTTACATAAGGTGAAATTCACATAAAATTAACTATTTAAAGTAAACGACTCTGTGGCATCAGTGCATTTGGAGTGTGGAACAGCCACCCGCCTGTGTCTGGTCGGAAGCGTCTTCGTCCCCCCAGAGGCCCCCTGTGCCTATAAAGCGTCCCTTCTCACTCCCCCTCCCCCAAGACCCTCCTGTAGCAGAGGGGGAAACTGAGGTCTCCTCCTGCCTGTCCGGGGAGCCCCCAGCCCTGGCCCTGCTCCCAGGAGGCCTGCAGGGCTCACCCCACACCCCTTCCACCAGGGGGCAGCAGGGAGCCTTCCAGAAGCTGGCGCCGAGCTGCTGGGAAACCTTCTTTCTACCCTTGACCCCAAACTGCCTTCTCGCGGTCACTGGGTGTGGAAAATGAGAGGCCGCCGCGCTGTAATTGAAAACAGGATGACCCGATGGCCCGCTGGGTGCAGCAGGCGGGGTTGGCACAGTAACCCCAGGACAGATGTCTGAGGTCGCTGACCGCTGGGCAGCGCCCCAGGACCGGGCCTGCGGCGTCCCCGTGCCCAGTGGGACTGTTGGGCCGGGTCACTCGGGGGCCACCACCTGCCTCAGAACCGCACCTTCCCTGACCTCAGGCCGTGGCCCTCACCCCTCCTGCCAGGGCCCCGGGCCCCCCCCCCCGCCCCCCGCCCGCCAGGATCCCCTTGTCCTGGGCAGCAGGCCTGGTGGTCCCGGGGGACGCTCTGTCCTTCAGCTCCTGGGTTCCCTCCCAGCTCCCCACTGAGGGCCAGGGACTTGGGGTGAGTTCACGCCCCGGAGTCCCCGCTCTGTCAACAGTGAAATGAGACTGATGGGCCCCGACCGGGCCGAGGGAGGGCTCTCGCAGCGGGGGCCTCGGGCCAAACCCTGGGCCAAGGGCTGCCTGATGCGTCCTGAGGACACCAAACACCGCGGGACGCGCTCCAACAACCGCAGAGCTCCGAACCAAGGGCTGAGTCACCCGGTCAGGTCCCTTAGCTTCTCAGACCCTCAGTCTCTTCATCTGTAACCACAACCGCACCCACCTCGAGGTCCTGAGGATGAGGAGGGAGCATGTGCGGGTGCGCGGAGCTGCGCGGCCACCCCCTCGTCCTCCGGCCGAAGCGAGGAGGGGTGGGCGGCTGCGGGTCTCTGGTCCGGTCCTGCCCTGCCCTTCAGAGACCAGGGCCCCAGGCCGTACAAGAAGGCGTCTCCGCTGGGCCCGTCTGGTCACCTGCGCGAGCGGGCTCACCACGTGCCTACTGTGTGCGGCTCCGTCCACTGCTGCGGGCCACGCTCGGGGCCGAGCCGTGCAGGGATGAAGGGGAAGGGGCTCCTCCCGGAGACTCCCATCCATCTCCCCAAACAGAGAGGGAAGGCACCCCACCCAGGGGCACACAGCCCCACCTCCTGACTTCTGGGCCCCGGAGCTCCACGCAGCCCAGCCGTCCCTGCCGTCCCGAGACCACATCTGTCCTGGCACCAGCTCCTTACGAGGGACAAATGTTGACCCAAGTGTAGGCCGGCCCCGGCTTTGGATAAGGAAACCGAAGCAGGGAGAGGGATGGCGACCGTCCGGAGGACGCACAGCATCCATCCCCCTCGGCAGCACCTGTGAGCCAGGCGCGGGGGCTGCGGGGGCTGCGGGGGCGGGGGGTGGCGGCCTGAAGCTGGACCGTCTCCCAGGCCGGGCCTCTGGGGCCCCGAGAGCCCACCTCGAGGGACCTGCTCTGCCCGCCAGCAGCGGGACCTGGCGAAGGGCGGGGATGCATCGTCCATGATCACAGCTGTGGTTGCGGTGGGTGGGGGGCACCCCTGGCTTCCTGGGCCTCCGGCACCTGGCCTGGGCAGGAGGTGACGGTCGCCGGCTGCACGGCTGGGGGACCTGTCTGCCGGCCGCGGGGTGGGGGTCTGTGGGAGCACGGGTGCGCCTCTCTCCGCCCCTGTGTGAGCTGGAGCGCCCGCAGAGGCGGCCCGGGTGCCCGTCAGGGTCCCCGCGGCTGGCGTGACAACGTGGGAGACGCCGGGGTGGGCTTTCTCCCAGACGGAAGGCCGAAGTCTGGAACGGCCCTGGAGAATCCCCTTCCCTGCATGAGCCGCACGCATGGGGTCTCCCCTCGAAGCAGGTTACGTCCTGCGGGAAAGGTGAGGTGATTTTGCAGATGTGATTGCGCCTCATCAGGTGACGGAGTTACTCTAACAGGAGAGGGTCCTGGTGGGCCTGACCTAACCAGGAGATCCCTTTAAAAGAGGGTCCAGCCTTCCTTCCCTGCAGGGAGAGGGCTGAAGCTGCAGAGAGACTCCCTGATGGCCCTGAAAACTGAGCAGCCGTGGTGTGAATATCCTCTCGACGGGCCGTGTGGCCAGGAGCTCTGGGGTCCCCTGCGGCTGCCCTCAGGAGCACAGGGACCTCACTCCTGCATCCCCAAGGAACGGAGTTCTACCAACAACCACATGCTCTGGGAGGGGTCCCCAATTCTCAGAGCCCACGCTGACGCCTTGACCGTGGCCGGCGGAGACCCTGAGCAGAGAGCCACGCCCACTCCTGACCCCCGGAAAGTGTGAGGTAGCAGACGCGGGTTGTTTTCAGCAGACGTGTTTGTGAACATTCATTACAAAGCTCAGGTACCACACGCTGTGGCCAAAGGCCCGGATTCAGCACACACACTGCTGGCTGCCGCCCGCACCGCCTCGCCCCCGCGCACCTGCACGCCCACTGTCCCTGCTCCTGGGTGGCTCCCGCCCCTGCAGTTAAGGAAGGGGAGAGGAGGGAGGGCCCCGGCGTCTGGACTCCAGGCGCTTGGCACCCCCATCTGGCATGGCTGTGGGACCCCAAGCTGTCTGGGCTCCCGGGTCTTCCTTCACCAGGCAGAGGGGGCGTCCGGTGGGCCTGCGCCCCGGGGCCCAGGGGCTGTGCGGGGCAGCACTGTCTCCCTCGTCCACCCCAGCCCTGCTCCCCAGGCTGGCCCTCACCTCTAGCCAGAGCCAGAAACATTTCACAACCTCTGGCTTTGGGCTGGGTTCGCACGGCGGCCTGGGGAGGAGGGAACGCAGGGCCGGGTCGTCTCCGGGAAACAGGGGCGTCCCCCCAGAACACGCAGGGAGGGCTCTGCATCTGTGACAGCTCTGGTGTGCCGGCCTGCAGGGTGGGGGAGCCCCCTGGGGACCCATCAATTCGGGGAAGTGGTGAGGCTGGGGGAGGGCTGAGCGGGGTTTTCAGAGAAGTGCAGGGGAGGGAGGCCAGCTGTCCCAGGCTCCAGAGCAGGGCCCGCGCTGGGGCAGGACAGAGCGGGCGCGGACCCCTCTCCTCACATTCTAGGCCGCCCCCCCCACAGGGGGGGAAGCCCGTGTACGCAGCTGCCCCTGAGCCCATCCTTGCCCGGCTCAGGGCCCATGGGCCAGCAGGGAGGGCCGGGCAGAGCACGGTCACGGCCCGTGCGCCCCGGACTTCTTGGTCACAAACACGCGTTCCTGCCTCAGCCTGGATCCTGGAGCCCAGTGCGAGGCTGGGGGGCCCTGACCAAGGGGACATCTGCTTCCCAGGACGCAGCCCAGAGGGTCCTGCCTGGGCAGGGTCGCCTCCCAACTCTGCCTGGCCCCGGGGGACAGTCTCTGTGGACCCAGCCGCTCATCTGGCTGCACCCCACTCTCAGCCAACACCCCGGGGCGGACCCACAGGGGACCCCAGAGCCACTCAGGGGCCGCAGAAGGCATTTGGCATCTTCCTCCTGGGGTGTCCCCGCCGGGGACAGACACAGAAAGTGGAACCCGCCCAGCTGACCAGGGCTTTCTACCCATAGTGGAGTCTGAACAGGCCCCGTGTGAGTCCGTGGCGCCCAGCTGGTGCCACCACGTCCAGTCCGCGTGATCCTGAAGTGTGCTGTACACTTCAAACCAGGAGAAGAGAAGTGGGGGGCGCGGGGCTCAATCCGCTAAGCATCTAGCTCTCGACTTCAGCTCAGGTCGTGATCTCATGGTCGTGAGTCTGAGCCCCACATTGGGCTCTGTGCTGTCGGCACTGGGCCTGCTTCAGATGCTCTGGCCCCCTCTCTCTGCTCCTTCCCCATTTCTACTCTCTCCTTTGAAAATAAATTAATTTAAAAAATTTTTAATGGTTTTATTTATTTTTAAGAGAGACACAAAGTGTGTGTGAGCAGGGGAGGGGCAGACAGAGAGGGAGACGCAGAATCCGAAGCAGCTCCAGGCTCTGAGCTGTCAGCACACAGCCCGATGCGGGGCTCGAACACACGAACCGTGAGATCATGACCTGAGCTCAAGTCAGACACTTAACAACCAACTGAGCCCCCCAGGCGCCCCTAAAGAAACATTTTTTAAAAGGTTCTATGTTGTCATACATGAAAAGACAACACACCATAGAGTTAAGACAGGACGCAGACTTGGAGAAGACACTTGTGTGTCCTGAGTGAGTGTAACTCGTGTGTGTGTGTGTGTGTGTGTGTGTGTGTGTGTATTATGTGTGATACAATGGCATGTACATGCACATGGTAGAATATACCCCCCCCCACACACACACACAGTGAAATACAGGGACAAAACCGGCAGCAGCCGAGTCCGGAGGCGGAGCAGAATGACCAGGCGTGTGCTGAGCTCCAGCCGCATGGCCGTCGGGGGTGCAGGTGCAGCCACATCGAGGCGTCGGCTCGTCCTCACGCACGGGAGGGGTTGGCGGGGACACGGACACGGGGTCCCCGGGTGCTGCTGAGACAGAAGAGGCACCGCGCCAGAGAGAGCTACCTAGCATCTGCCCACATCTCTAGAAAACCCAGAGGGAAGCCCCCCACTGCTGGGTGGGTGCACAGAGTCCACAGCGGGCCTCACGCGGTGCCCCGGGGGGCGTCCAGGGTCTCCCCGAAGCACCCTTTGCGTCGGCAGGTGTGAGAAGGTCGGTGGATACGGGTCTTCCCTGCAGAGACGGCGTCCCCTCTCCACCCGGGCGGCTCTGGCCGGTGGTCATTACTGTGTAGGACGCAGGCCTGGAGAGTGCGGCTGTGGGGGGCTCGCCTCCTACCACGGGTGGGGAGCCCCCAGGCCTCCGTGTGAGCCCCCTGGGACACGAGACCACCGGCAGGAGAACCAAGGCGCCCTGGATGACAAGTCCCAGGCCACACGGTCACTCGGCCACCAGCCAGGCACCCGCACGCTAGAGAAACTGGCCCAGGGACTCGGAGCTCCACCAAACGGCTATTTAGACCCGCCAAGTGCTGGAATGGCTTGCTGTGTAGCCCACGCTGACAGACAGAATAAAAACCCGCCAAGCCGGACAAAGGTGCATCCTGGAAACCTCCCCCAGCCTCACCCCCACTGTGTGTGCTGACACGCTGCCTCCCCCCCCCCCCGCCAAGGACCTTGTGAACGCAGGCCTGGCCCACCAGATAGCCCCTCCTTGTATCCTTAATGTCAACTCATCTCCCAAATCCTTGCTTCGCCATATGAGGCCACATTCACAGGGTCCCAGGTTGGGGTGGGGATGTTCCTGGGGGGGGTCATCTTCCTGCCGCGCACACATGTGTCCAGGGCCATTCAACCCCCTCGATTGCCCTCTAGAGGGCAAGCTAGACCCCCACCAAACACCAGCCGGAGGCGGGCCAGGGCGGGGCGGCAGTCCCCTCCACACCAGCAGTCTGCGTCCCCCGGAGGGAGGGACAGGGGTGGCCTGAAGCCTGGGAAGGAGACCAGAGACTGGCTTCCTGGGAGAGGCCGGTCCCTGGAAGGCTGGTCCATGATCGCTGGCCCAGTGGGAGGCAGGAGCCCAGCCGGAAGCTGGAAGCCGAGGCCCAGGGCCCCCACTGTGTGTGTGGTCCCCTCTCTGCCACCCCGAGGGCTCCTTTGTTCTGGGTCTGGGGTCTGGGTTCTGAGAGTTGGGTTTCCTTTCCTTTGGGAGGGGGGGAGGGGGAAGGAGCAGAGCTGGGGTTCCCGCCCAGGGCACTGACCTTAACCGCTCATGCAGGATTCAGCATTCCTGGGAACTGCCTCTCTCAAAGGGACAGACGGGCCCACAGACGGCTGCCGGGCGTCTGGAGTGTGCGGCCCGTCCGTAGGCAAAGGCCTCAGATTCCCTTAACTCGGCCTGTCTGGCCCTTCTGACGATCCCACCAGGCACTTGGGGGACCTGGGGACCCGATGGGTGTGTCCAAGCCCACGCAGCCCAGGGGTCAGAGCTCACAGTGGTGGATGTCAACGTGTTGGGGTCTTGGCTTCCGCATCTGCAAAGTCAAGGTGACGATGTTGCTTCACGAGAGCATGTTTCTAAGGCACAAGCACTCGTAAATGGTGCTGCTACTGTGCTCTTTTGACTGGAAGAAGTCTCAGCGGGGATGTAGGTCGGAAAATCTGCCACACACCCCTGTTCCCGCCTCCGCCTGGTGGGCTCCTACTCACCCGTCAGAACCCACTGTGAAGAGCCCCTTCTGGGAAGCCTTTCCTGGTTGTTGCCACCTGTTTACCTCCCGGGCTGCCCCTGCTCAGTGCGAGCCTGCAGCGGGGCCCACCCACCGCCTGTGCTGTGACGGTGACCAGTGATGGGCTCGTGTTGAGAGAAGGTGACACCTCAAGGCGACAGTGTGGGTGTGCGTGGCTCCAGGAAGAGTGGGTAACGTCCCTGAAGATGCAGGTGCAGCCAGAAGGTACCCCCGGGGGCTGGGGTTTGGGGGGGGGGGGGCCAGCCTCCCCGGGACAGGACTGGGCGTGTCCCGCGAGGTTGGGAAGGAGCTGTGAACCCACGAAGGGACGCCAGGAATTCCTGCCCTGAGCCGTGTCCTTTGCTCTGCTCAGGTCATGTAAGCGCTCCTTCTGGGCCCATCTTCTTTCCGCCATGAGTTATCGCCGTGTGTTTTCCCAGAGAGGACGGCCGAGCGTGCATCTGTCGGGTTTCTGCCACAGAGAACTTCGCCAGCTGGTTTTGCCCACTGTGTGTTTGGCGCATGCGCGTGTTCGAACCCTGCCCTGAACGGCCCCACACACTCTGGGCGGGCAGTCGGGGCTCCGCACTTGGGGGACACAGCACCTGCAGAGGCCGCGGGACCCCATGCGCGGCTCAGAGAAGGGAACCGGGCTGGGAAGAGCAGGACTCAGACCCTTCCTGTGGCTCCCAGCAACCCCCTGCACCTGTGGCAGCGTTTCCATGGTAACCGTGGGGGTGGTGGGCAGGTGTGGGGGGGTGGCTGGCTCTCCCCGGGAGACAGCGTCCAGCGGAAGTGCCTGAGTCACGGAGCCACCCCCATCACCTGTGACTCTTTTGACGTTTGCTTACCCACTAATGGCGTGTTTCTTTCACGTTCAGGAGACCCTGGGCCTGCATCTGGGGACAAAATGAGCACCGGGACTGGGGGTCAGACCTTAAGGGCAGTGCTACTTGCCACAGGCTGGAAATGCAGCACGGGGCCCCGGGAGCCTGGCAGAGCCCGAGGACAGGGAACGGGTTGGGTGGTGTCCCCCAAATCACGTCCGCCTGGAGCGTCAGGATGTGACCTTATTGGACACAAGGTGTTTGCAGATGGAACTAGTGACGGGTGTGGAGGTGAGATCCTCCTGGGTCATGCAGAGGGGCCCCCACTCCAATGACCGGTCCACGGGGAGCATGTGGGAGACAGGGGACTACTCCCCGGGCTTGGGGGAAACCGGGACTCTGAAATGGAGGTGCACCTGCTCAGGGCTGGAACTCAGGAGTGTGTGTGTGTGTGTGTGTGTGTGTGTGTGTCTGTGTGCGTGTCTGTGTTGACTGCCCCTCGAACCTGGACACCCTCTGACTCAAGGCCCCTCTGGCCCAGCCCCACTACCCCCGTGGGCACCCAGCCCAGCGCCCTTGCAGAGTCACAGTCTCCTACAGCGGCGGGACCCGGGAGGGCACTCTGACCTGACCCCAGGCTGACGGGTCACCTGTGAGGTAGGTGACGGGGGTGGGCCCCTCCGGGGGTTCTCATCTATGAAATGATGAGAGCACCACGGAGAGGACGTGTTTCAGAGCCCACGGGAGGCAAGTGGGCTCCAAACGCACACTGGTGAGACCTTCACCCAGACCCCACCCTGTCCATGGAACTCCTGCGGGAGTCAGAGCTGGGTGGGGGCGGGGCCAGGACCATATAGGGCTGGGGTGGAGTCAGGGCGGGGGCGGGGCCGGAGCTGATGGGGGCGGGGCCAGGACAAGAAGGGGCTGGGTGGGATCAGGGTGGGGCAGGGCAGGGCCAGAGTGGGGCGGGGCCGGGCCCAGGCCGCGACTGGGCGGGGGCGGGGCCAGGACCTTATGGGGCTGGGGGTGGAGTCAGGGCGGGGCGGGGCCGGAGGGGCGGAGGCGGGACCGGAGCTGGTGGGGGCGGGCCCAGGGCCGGAAGGGGCTGTGGTGGAGTCAGGGTCAGGGTCTGGGTGCGTTCTCCCGTAGGACCACCTCCTAAAGAAGCCACAACAGGTGCCCACAGACGTTCCCGCCCAAGAACCCTGGCCACCGCGCTACCAATAAAAGCTCTGACGAGGATCCCAACTCCCACGCGGGCCAGGTGCCACGCGACTGAAAAGCGGTTGCGGAAAACGTCCAACGCAAGCGCGTGCGGTGACTGTTGTGTAAGTCAGACAAGCCGAGGGCACACCGCCGACGAGACTCCACCCCCTTCCCTCTGGTCTCCTAGCGGGACACTTGTCTGGATTTAGGGCCCTCGCGTGTCACCCAGGATGATCCCGAACCAAGAGCCTTCACTTAATCACATCTGCAAAGAAACGGTTACCGCAGAAGCTCATATGCGGTTCCGAGGAGCCTGACCTTTTTGTTCCACCTACTCCGAGGGTGACTTTGGAATAATTTATTCTTTGTATTTATTTTTGAAAGAGGGAGAGACAGAGCGTGAGAGGGGAGGGGCAAAGAGAGACGGAAACAGAATCGGAAGCAGGTTCAAGGGGGCCGTAACCCACTAACCGTGAGATCATGACCTGAGCGGAAGTCGGAGGCTTAACCGACTGAGCCACCCAGGCGTCCCAGAGTGGTTTCTGCATATTCTTTGCTACTTTCTGAATTACCCACAATGAGAACGTATGGTTATACATAATCATAATGATGATAATAATAATCGGGTTGCCTAAAAATACCAGTTCTTTGTCCCAACTTGAACGAAAGCAGGAAACAGGAGAGACAGTTGACCAGCAGGTTGACGGCGTGGGCGGGAGCCCTCAGTCTGTGAGGAGTCGCCTGGCTCTCCTCCTCCCCCTCCTTGCCCCTGAGAGCCAGGGCTGTGTCCCAGTCAGGGTGACATCATCACCCAGGCATGTCCCCTGTATGGGGGACAGGGCCGGGGGTCCTGCGTCCCCGAGATGATGGGCACAGGGACGGGGTGATGAGGCTGTTGGGGAGCGGCAGTCAGATGGCCGTGGCCGCACCGTCGGGACAGCACCACGTGGGCCCCTGGCCGGTCACTCGGGGCCTCACTGGCGAGGTCGGCGCTACCGCCTCCACCCTGCCGGTGAGGAAGTGGCATCTCAGACAGCTGGGCCGTTTGCTCAAGGCTCACAGCTGGCAGGTTGCGGGTTCCACTCGGACAGGGCCGTGTGGTGCCCAGGGCACTGTCCAGTGCACACTTGGGCAGACTGGTAAACACGTCCGTTTGTCTGTTCTGGCTGTATGCAGTGGTGCTCACTCAGTGTTCCTGGGCCCTGGCTCCTTGGGGACTCCTTGGGGTGGTGGCAATGTTCTGAGTCCAGGAGTCCCTGCCCCACAGTCCTGCCCACCAGCTTGGTGATTTGGGCCTGTTTCCTGCCCTCCTTGGGCCTCAGTTTCCATGTCTGTACAGTAGAGGCGGATGACTCTTGGCCCCGCCGACCTCTTCTCTGCAGCGACAGATGGGAAGGTGAGGTCTTCCCGGAGGCTTGTTGGTGGACCGGCCTTCCGCTTCCGGGAGCCAGAGGTCAGTCCCGAGCTCTGAGCATCCCAGACCCCTGCCGGCGACCAGCTGGAGGCTGCCAGCCCCCCTGCTCCCTCCGGAAACAATCCCAGGACCGCAAGTCTGGGAAGAGCGCTCATCCTGGCCCTGGGAATGGCCCCCGGGGACCTGGACTGTCTGCAGGACAAGACAGCGACGGGCGTGTAGACAGAGGGACGCTCACACAGGCACACGAGTGCTCATGTGCACAGACGGGCACGCACCGCACACCGGGACAAAGCAGTGTGCCCACGCCACATACTGCCCACACCGCTTACACTCGCACGATGCACACGGCGTGCGTACATGCACAGTCACGCCTATATCGCACATGCATGCACGCACACACGTGTGCACACACAGGAACCTTGCACCCAAGTAGCCCTTGACATCTCAGTATGTGTCTGTGTAGAGAAAGGCAATCATTAAAGCGGAAATTGCGGGGATCCCACCGTCAAGGTGCACGCTTCGGAGAATGTCCTTGCAGACCCGGGTAGGTCTGGACCTACCCAACTTTTCTGGTAGCTGGACCAGCAGACCTTTCTGCCTTTTATAAAAATGGCATCACACAGCCTCCCGGTGTGTCACCTTTCACCCCGGGAGACACCCTCTCACGTGGACTGTGGAGGCGGCCTCCCGCTTCGTGCCTGTGGGACCCCTGAGCAATGGCCGTGCGCCGTCCGAGGCCAGCCCAGCGCTCAGCGCCCTGAAAGCGCCCAGGGAAACACGCACAGCTCAGCGCTGTGTGAGGCCTTATTCCTCAGGAGCACTGGGAGACGCGGACCTCCGTGGTGAGCAGCCTCTCTTGCAGCGGAATCCGTCCCTGTCTGTCTGTCTGTCTGTCCGGCTCTCCCCGCCCCCATCTGAGAGGCACATGGCCCGGGAGCACCGCCCAGAGTGAGCCGGGGCCAGGGCTGGCGGGCAGAGACCTTGCCCTGAAGCCTCACCGGGCTTGGGACAGGAGGCCGCATGGCTGCTTGTCACCAGCTGGGAAGGGCGGCTGCAGGGGAACAGCCCCAGGGGGCCACACTCCTGCAAACCTGGTCTTCTAACACCCTCCTTCCGGCGGGTTCCGGGGCTGCGGGTGAATGCAGAATGCGGCTCTGGGCCCCTGGCAACAGAGGAGGATGTCCCTAGAGGACAGAGGAGGATGGAGGAGGACGAAGGAGGATGGAGGAGGGCAGGGGAGGACGGAGGAGGACACGAGAGGACAGGGGAGGACGGAGGAGGATGGGATGGAGGAGGACGGGGGAGGACGGGGGAGGACAGGGGATGGGGGAGGACGGGGGAGGAGGGAGGACGGGAGGATGGAGGACGGAGGAGGAGGAGGACAGGGGAGGACGGGGGAGGACGGGGGAGGACGGGGGAGGACGGAGGACGGGGAGGACAGAGGATGGGGGAGGACGGAGGAGGACACAGACGGATGCCGTGGGACCCCGACCTCACACCACACACAGAATGACTCAGAAGGGACACAGTTCCAAAGAAAAGCGCTAAAGTTGTAACGCTTTTTGAGAAAAACACAGGAGTCTTCATGACCCTGGGTTGGCTAGGCCTCCTCAGATATGACACCAAAAACACAAGCAGACAAACACATAAACAGACAAATTGGACTTTATCAACTTCAGACTTTTGTGTTTCAAAGGACAACAGTTAAAAGACAATCCACAGAATGAGGGGAAACCACTCTCAGATCATATATTTGATAAGGGCTTTTATCCAGAACACACAGGTAACTCCTGCAACTCAAGCATTATAAAGACAACCCAAAGGCTCTGAAGAGACATTTCTCCAAGGAAGACATACGGATGCCCGCAAAGCACATGAGCATCATGGGTCAGCAGGGAGATGCAAATCGAGAACCCAAGGAGATGGCACTCATAAATATCAGGATGACCTTTAACATTTTTAAAATGTTTTTTCTTTATTTTTGAGAGACAGAGACAGTGTGAGCAGGGGAGGGTCAGAGAGAGAGGGAGACACAGAATCTGAAGCAGCTCCAGGCTCCGAGCTGTCAGCACAGAGCCCGACGCAGGGCTCGAACCCACGAACCGCGAGATCATGACCTGAGCTGAAGCCGGACGCTTAACCGACTGAGCCACTCAGGCACCCCAACACATTTTTAAAAGACAGAAAGTAACGAGGACTGGCAAGGATGCAGAGAGCAGGAGCCTCGTGTGCTGCTGGGGGCGTGAGTCCCTGTGGTCACCTCGGAAGGCGGTCTGGCGGCTCCTCCAAGGGCTGGACCGCAAGACCAACACTTCCGCTCCCAGGAGTGCACCGAGGAGAGTCAGGACCGCATGTCCACACACAGCTTGTACAAACATGTATCCGTTTTCGTTGTAACGGAACCATGGACACAGCCCCCACGATCCCTGATGATGACGGGATGAGCAAAGCGTGGGTGTCGGGGCGGCGGGCCGTTGGGCAGCCGTGAAGAGGAAGAAAGCCCTGGCACATGCCACATCCTGCAGGACTCCGTGTGCGTGAAAAGTCCGCAACCGGCAGACCTTCAGGATGGAAGGCACGTTTCTGGTTGCTGGGGGTGGTGCCAGCGGCAGGAAAGGGGGAGAGGACAGGTAAGCGGGGCAGGATTTGTTTGGGGGCGGTACACACGGCCTAACAGTTTCTGGGATGGCTGCACGTGTGTGTGGACACACTAAAAAGCACTGAGTCACACACTTCATGGGGTGATTGGATGGTGTGGGAATCTTATCTCCCAGAAGCTGTCATAGTTTTCAAAACTGAATGGGTGACAGCTGTTGAAAATTGAGGTTTGGGAAGGGGGTAGTTTCTGGAGATGCCAGCACTGGGGTGTGCAGTCGGAACCCCGGGGGACGGAGCAGAAAGTCCCTGGGGGGGGCATCCTGGGAACAAGGGACCGGATGTGCCCGCCAGGACTTGGGGGGCAGGATGGGTCAGGGGGGACAGATAGGTGGAGGGCAGATTCCATCGTCCAGGAGGGTGGGAGGCAGGGGGTGCATCCGCCCTCCAGGAGGGGGGCACTCGGGCTGAGCAGCGGGGGTCCTGGCCCTCTGCCATCTGGTCGGCTGGTCCGCTGGCAGAGGCCAAGTGTGCCCGGGTGAAGGCGGAGAGACGTGGCTCTCACACTCACATGGCAGGCAGGGGTCGGGGTAGTGGCCCTCCGTTAGACCCTGTGCTCTCTGAAAGCTCCAGGCGCCGGTCATGCCTCCCACAGGCCTCCTGCCTGCGGCCAGATGCTCCCCAGTTCCAGATGCCCAGTGAGGCCAGGCTCTGGGCCAAAGCCAGGGACGGGCTGCCTGGAGAGAGGGACCCACACAGGGTCTGGGTGACAAAGCAGAGGTCAAGCCCCAGACGCCACTCCACTGGCCTTAGCCTCAGGCCCTCACGTGTAAAGCGGGGGCCTAGTGTGGGCATAAAGGAGTCAGTGCCCAGCACATCGTGGACGCTCTGTAAACAGTAGGTGCATAACCCCCACCCCTGGGCTGAGTGCTCCTCATGACTCTGTATTTACTGTCGGGGTCGGGCTGGGCACAGCCTCGGTTCAACAATCTAAGCGGCAGGTAACCGCAGGACACCCATCCTGGCGGATTACTGACTTCATCCGCTGAAAACAGGGCAGCTTCAGGCACGGGATGACCCAGGACCCAGGACCCAGGATCCAGGCTCTGCTTGTTTTCTATCCTTCTCTCAGTTCCACTCCTCATGTGGCTTCATGCCAAGGCAGACGTCCCCCTCCACATCATCACATGGTTACAGAATCCTGATTCTCACACTTGAAGCAAGACAAAGTCTGGGCGGGAGGGGAAAACTCCTCCAGCCAGAAACTCCGGTAACCAGCTCCTTAAGTGGAATTGACTCTCATTGGTTAGGGGACCCACGCCCGAACCAATTACCATAGAAAGGAGGCGGGACATGCCAATAGGCTGCGCCAATCAGGGCTTACCCTTGACAGGAGCTGGGAACTGGAACTTGGCGCCTGTGGTGGTGGCCGTTCTGGAAGGCAGCGTGACCTGCGTCCGAGCCTGAAACGGCTGCAGGGTGGGCGCCGGGTCCAGGCTCAGAGGCCCGGCAGCTGTGGGGAGCCCGGCCTGGCAGGGCAGCACGGGGTGTGGGGCGCTGCCGACACGGGAGAGGGAGGAACAAGGCAGGCCGGCCGCCCCGCTGGGGGTGTGGGAGAGGCTCCCGTCCCAGAAGGTGTGCAAGCCCCTGGGATGACACTTGCAGTGGGAGGGGAGTATATCTGGCCCACCCCGACTGGCCCGGAGCATCTCACCCTCGTGACTGTGTGGCCCCAGCCTCCAACTGGGCACCTTTGATGTTCCCAGCCCACACGGCCGCCCGAACCAGGCCGCTGCACGACCTTGGCCGAGTCACGTGACCTCTCTGAGCCTCAGTGCTCTTCCCCGTGGCGTGGGAATGGTAGCGATCCTCCACAGGGACACGTGGGGACTCAAACTACAGGGATCGTAGTCGTTTCCCGGAAGTGACGTGGCGCTGGGAAAGGGCATCCAGACCTGCCCCTAGCTCCTGACCAGCCTGCCCACGCCTAGCCCCCCGGAAGACCAGAGCGACCCTCTCGGGCATCGCCCGGACCCAGGTCCTCCGGGGCTGGAGGGGGCCCCGGGGCCTGCAGGACGGCGGGCGGCTCCTCGGAGGAGGGCGGTGGAGGCCGGCAGCCGGGTCGGGGGGAGCTGTCGGTCCGGGGAGCAGCCGCGCAGGACGGAGCAGACAGGAGTACCCTCCCAGGAGAGGGGTCACGTCCAACCCTTCCCCGGGGGGAGGGGGGATGGGGCAGGGCGGGGTGATTTCCCAGAAGAGCCTGGGCTGCTCACAGTCCAAGCTGAGCGTTGTTTTCTTAAAAGACAAGCCCAAGCCCTGGGGCCAGCGGCCCTGATTTCTTCCCTTCCAACAGCCAGCCCCTGCCCTGCCCATCTTGCCTCCACATCCCTGCCCGAGCCTGGGCATCAGCTGGTGCCCAGCCACCTGTGAGAGGGAGGTAGGAGTCCCGCTGCCTGGGCCTGAGTCCTGATTCTGTGGCTGGCTTGCTGTGTGGCCTTGGGCATGTCACTGGACCTCTCTGTGCCCGGCTTTCTCAAGGTGTGAAGTGAGCATGTAGTAACTCCAGCTGCTTCAGAGCACGTGCTGAGGGTTCGTGGTGCTGCGGTGGAGGCTCGGTCAATGTGACTTTATGTCGATTAGCCAGGTTGTCTTGGCAACCCGCTTGCGCTTCCCCGGCCTCGGTCTTTCTTCTATAAAATGGGTATGAAGAGAAGTGTCGGACTTTGGGGTCGGACCCAACCATTCCCTAATCCTCAGTCCTTCATCCAATGGCTCAGATGCCTTGGGAAAGCCACTTAAACACTCTTAGCTCAGTTTTCTGCATCCATGAAATGGGTATAATTGGCACCCTTCCCAGAATTTAAGGAAACACCCTGAGGAGGGCAGAGCTGGGTGAACAAGGCAGAGCCTGGGGGCAGCTCCACTCGGCTGGCCGCAGCAGGGTCTCTCCCTGCCCCCAGCCCCCTCCACCTTTACCCTACCATCTCCCCTCTCTCCCCTCCCGGCCTCCCCTGACGGCTCCCTCTGCCCTACGCTCACCCAGCCCTCACCCCCGTGTTTCTTTTCTGTGTTGTGCCACAAATCCCCACAAACCTGGGGACTTAAGACCACACACCTTTGTTGCCTCACTGTCTCCGTGGGTCAAGAGGCTGGTGTGCTGGGCCCAGTTTTTGCTCAGAGTCTTGCAGGGTGTAGGCTGGCGACACCCCTGACTGGAGGCTCAGCAAGGGAAGCATCCTCCGGGTGTTGGCGGATTCACTTCCCCGTGGTTGCCAGACTGTGGTTCCCATTTTCTTGCTGGCAGTCGGCTGGGCCTGCTGGGCCCCTAGAGATGCCCCAGGTCCTGGCCCCGTGGCCCCTTCACGGGCCCCTCGCACTTGCAAGCTCTGTGCACTTTAAACCTCTGACTTTAGGAAGGACCCACTCCCTTTTCAAGGCTTTCCTGATTAGGTCAGGCCCGCCCACACTCCAGGGGAAGGGAATTATGCAGGGTGTGCATACCAGGGGTCAGGAAGCTTGGGGGGCATCTTAGCTCCCCGTCCGCCTCCTCCTTTGGCCCTTAGGAGCCCCAGGAAGAAGCTTCCCTCTTCTCATCCTCCAGTAGGTAAGAAACTGGGGCCCCAGGTCACAGAGCGAAGATGAGAGAAGAAACAATGGGCGCCCGGCCGCCAATGTTTGCAGCTGCCCTTTATCAATGAAGGAACCGATGTCTTCTCTACAGCCATCTGGGTCTAGCAGGGCCCAAAGGTGGGCGTTACAGGAGCAGAATTTAACTCAAAAGAAAAACATTCTAGTAACCGAAGGAGCTGCTCTGATGGGGGGTGAGCTCCCCGCCTCCAGAGGTGCTGGAGCAGAGCTGGCGGCCCTGTCAGGGGCCTGGGAAGGGGATGCCCATGCCCCCAGCGCCAGCCACCTTCCATCAGCTCGGTCTGCGGACATGCCTTCCTGCCAGCTGGGACCATCGATTGTCCTCTGGAAAATGCCGAGCCCGCAGGTGATCGGACACGGACCCCACGCTGCTCCCGACTCCTGGCCCGGCTGGTGGCCTACGTGCAGCCAGTGCCACAAGAGCCCAGTCCACACGGGCCGGACGGCATTGGGAGTTCCTGGATCGGGCCACGCCTGACACCGCCCACCGCGGGCCAGTCAGGAAGGTCAATTCCCTTTGAGCGGGGCTTTCTGTCACTTACCCTGCAGGACCGGGAGCTGAGGCCCTACCTGAATCCTGCAGGAGCCCTGCACCCGCCTTCTGGGCACCCTCTTCCAGCAGCCCTGCCCTCACGGTCAGAGCCCCTCTCAGAGACCGCCCCTCCCCCTCCATTCCCCTAAGTCCTGCCAGGTCCCCAGGGCTCCTTCCCCCGGAAGAGGGCTCCCTCTCAGGGGGGGCTCCCTTCCTCTAAGTGCGATGGATGCCTAGGGGAGGGGGCTGCTGACAGGTGGTCCCAAGTTGCTGCGCCCCTGACTCAGCCTGAGTCAGCCACTGATGTGGGCCGATGAGTCTTATCCAGGCCGAGGTGTGGCCTGGGATGGTCTTTGAGGTCCCCAAGTGACATAAGCTATGACCTCACCCGATATGAAGCCCAGGCCCGGACAAGGGTCAGGTGACAGGGCAGGGCCTGCCTGTCCCAGAGTTTGGACAGCCCAGCCTGAGGACCGGGGCCCGGCACTGCTGTCCCGCTCTATGCAGACATGGAGGTGCGGCCCGGGGGCCCCGGGGGGAGGCGGACCCGGTTCCGGATGTGCTCAGTCCCATTCCGATCGGTGTAGGTAGTGACGTTGTTCGAGGCCCGGTGCTCGGCTCTGGGGCGATGGGACCCCCGCCCTCTCCGCACAGGGTTGCCGTCTGGAGCCGGGCCAGGCATGACCCCGAGGGTGGTCGTGTCGTAGCTGCAACCCAGAAGTGAGGTCACCATTTACAGGGAGAACCCTGGTCCGCAGGCGTGTACCCCCCGTTGCCCCCCCGTTGCCCAGAAGGCACTTGTCATGAGCTCACAGATAAGGCAGGTGCAGGGCTAGGATGACGGGGGGCCTGCTGTGACGTCGCCCCCCACTCTGCCCCAGCGCTGACATGGGGACAATGCCTCCGTCCCTAAGCTACGCAGGGTCTGCGGCCCTCACTACACGGTTCCCATGGCCTTCCCCGCAGATCCTCTCCCCTCTTCTAGGACCTTCTTGCCCTGCTGTCTTGTGTGCCCCAAGCTGCGTGGGCTGACCCCAGTCCGTCCCTGGAAGGAAGGTTCGTGGAGCTGCTGGGCCCATGGCCGTGTGTTACTGGGGTCGCCTGGCGAGGGGCAGGCATGCTCACAAGTGGGCTTGCACCAACCTTGGGATCTCACCCCTGCTCCTGAGTTACCTTCCACAACTTTCTGCCAAGCTCGGGCCCCACCCTGGAAGCTGTTGATTTCTGGAGACCTGGGACCCCGGGATAATGCAAATCACGCCTGCTGACTAACGGAGCATCTCTCCAGACTCCTGAGCTGTCTCGCCCCTGGTCCCCATGGAGGCACATTGTAGGGCGAGCCACACAGGCCCCGCTGAGGAGGGAGCTGCCAGGACATGGCAGCGTCTTCTTTCCGAGGCTCCTCCGGGGACCCGTCTCCCCTCCTGACGGTGAGAAAAAAATAGGCTGCTTGGAAGCAATGGGCTTGTTCCATCATATGGACATCCTGGTTCCCTTTTTGCCCTGGCTACAAGGAAGCTCAGAGACAAATTTATGAGCATGCACTAAAAATATCATCTTGCGATAACAGTTTGTATATTACCCTCATTTATGCCTCCCCATTATTTTCCTACCCCCCCTTTTTATTTGCTTTGCTGTTTCTTTTTCTTTTTTATCTTGTTCATGAAAAGCTTTAAACATGGGGGCGGAGAGGGGAGTCAATACACATGAGTGAATGATAAATTCATGCCAGCAAAATAGTCTCCAGCACTTGTGGGAGGTGTTGGAGAGTGGATGACAGTTGCGGACCAGAGAGGGTGTGGCAGGGTGCCCGGGGACACCAGCAGAGCCCAGTTGGGATGCCTGGACTCCGGCCTCCTGTTCCCTGCAGGACCTCACAGTGGAGCCTCCGCTTTCCCTAAAGCACCTGCTGTCGGGGAATGTGCACCCAGGGGAGGGCAGGGCTCCGGGGGAGACTCAGGTCCCAGGAAGGGGGCCCATAGCCCCCCGGGAGAAGCTCCTGGGGTGTCCGGTTTGCTGGGCGGGAGGCAGGAAGGAGCGTGAGCAGCAGGGGGCGCTGCTCCCACTGGCTCCGGGGCCTCGGGCCTGGACGTCTGGAAACAGATGCCCGTGGAAGCAGAAAAGAGAGAGCACGGGGCCTGAGCCCAGCCTGTGCTCGCTGCGGGCCGGCCTGCCGTAGCGGGGCACACAAGGCGACACCCCAGCCTCCCAGTGGAGGAGGGAAGCTTGTGTGTTTCCTGTCACTCTGGGCCTCAGTTTCCCCACCTGTGCTAGGAATAAACACCCCCTTTGCAAGGCGGTTGGGAAGGTCTGTCAAGCACCGGGCAGTGTGGTCCAGACGGAAGAGCGTGGACTGGCAGAAGGACCCAGACTGGAGCCCCCAGCCCGCCACACGCTGTGACCTGCCGCTTCCTCCGCACTGAGAACCTCTGGTTGAACAATGGCAGCAGAGCCCCTGGGCCCAGGAGCAGCCGGACAGCTCCCATCCGCAGCAGCGGCCAACCCTGGGGGCCTCAGTTTCCCCTCTGCAGACAAAAAGGTTAGAAGAAACGAGGTCTCGCCCTTCCTGAGGTCTCTGCTCTTCTGGGCGCTGTAGAATCCACACGGGCGTCCAAGGAGGGTCGGCTCGGGCTCACGATGCCCATCATGTGGGCCGGTCCCTCCGCCCGAGGCCTGAGCCCTCCCTGCAGGAGATGCAAACCAGGAGCCCAGTTCCAGAGCCCACAGCCCCTGGTGTTTAGGGTCATTCCGGGAGAGGGGCTGAAAGTCTCCACGTCTTCAAAGCGAAAGGCGTTTCCAGGTTTTTGAGGCAGAAATACATGTCCTATTGCCCTTTGTCCAGGGGTCTTTTAATTTTTTTTAACGTTTATTTTTGAAAGACAGAGAGAGACAGATCATGAGCAGGGGAGGGGCGGAGAGAGAGGGAGACACAGAATCTGAAACAGGCTCCAGGCTCTGAGCTGTCAGCACAGAGCCGGATGTGGGGCTCAAACTCATGAACTGTGAGATCGTGACCTGAGCCGAAGCCGGACGCTCAACCGACGGAGCCCCCCAGGCGCCCCCAGGGGTCTTTTAGAAGAGGAAGCCCCAGAATCCCTTCACCCCCCGCTGCCCTGTGGTCCTAGCCCCCTGCTCATCGCCACTGCCTCTCCGGACCCCGTGGGTGCTCAGGCCTGGGGTGCCCCCTGCTCCTGCCCCATGTCCGTCCCAGCCAGAGTCACTTCCTCCAACCACCCTCCCGATCCGCGACAGGACCCAGTCCTTCTGGGACCCCAGAGCCCTCAGGAAGGGGACCCACCTCCACCCCTTGCTCCCTCTCCCTCCTCTGGGCCAGCGGTTCCTAACCTGGGGGTCCGTAACCTTGGATGAGAACGAGCTTCTCTCTTGTCACCAGCACCTCCCGCCAGGACTGCGGCATTTCCTTCCGTGGTGAACTAGGCTCGAGCCACAGGGCCACCGTGGCCGTCACCAAGAGAAGGCACAGGCATTTCTGTGCCACTCCGTGGCTGCCTAAGGCACCCCCAAGTGTCCCTTCTGCTCCATGCCTCGTGGAAATCTCGGCCAGTAACCCGCTGCTGGCCAGAGGCTGTTACTTAGCACGTCCACAAAGAAGTCACAGGCTCACTGGCTGCTTCATCTACTTTAATCCCTGCGTTTCGGTGCCATCATTCCCGGGGTGACCCACGCGGTCTGTTTTATGCATCCATAGAAAGCATCCTCAGAGAGGCAGGCTCCCCGACTTCACCACAAGTCTGAGGGGGGGCTCACAGCACAAACAGGGTTTGCACACAGGTGGTTTTCCTGCCCAGAGAGTCACTGTTCTGCTGTGCCTTGTTCCCCAGCCTCTGGCCCATGGTGATCAGCTGGTTTGTGGTCTTCCCGGGAGAGTCCTGTACCCCGAGCCCTCCGCGGGGTTCTCCCAGCAATCCTGCGAGCTAGCAGAGTGCTCTTCCTTTGGGGGGGGGGGGGGGGACGGCCTGAGGCACAGAGCCGCAGACACAGCCGGCCAGGGTCATAGAGCACCGGGGCCTGGAGCCCCGACAAAACTGTGTCAGGCACCTCAGTGAGAGGGCGCACCGCCAAGCTCTGAGGA
>NC_043700.1:191308830-191326610 GCF_006229205.1 Suricata suricatta
TGGAGGCGGCCAGCCGGCGCGCGCTGCAGCTCTCCGGGACCCCCGTGCGGCAGCTGCAGAAGGGCGCCTGCCCGGCGGGTAAGGCTCGGCCGGGGCGACGGGCGCGGGGTGGTCGCGCGGCGCCTCCTGGGGAGACTGAGGCGCAGACCTGGGAGGAGCCTCGAGGTCCGCCCTCGCTGGGCAGAAATCACCTGCCCAGACCCCTGGTCTTCCAGGTGGGGAAACTGAGGCCCAGGGTCACGGAAGTAATCTAAGAGTGAAACTCGGTCTCTCCTGGCCTCATCAACCTACCAGTCTCGGGTGTCCTTTCTCCTGGTCCCCGATTCTGCTCCGCCTGGGTGTTGGGCGAAAGCAGCCTTTCCTGGCCTTAAATCTGACGAGTCCGGATGTTCTCTTGAGCGTGACTTCCAGTGCTTTCTTTCGAGCCGCGCTGAGCGCCTGTGTCCTGAGGGCTGGTTGGGAGGATGACTGAGCATGTGGGGTCTCTGCTCGGTGGCGTGGGGCCTCCTGGGACAGGCTGCTGAGGCAGGAAATTCCTCCGTCCCTCCAAACCCCTGCACAGCCTCCGCCCACCCGGAGCTTGCCACAAAGCTTGACCCTGTGCGTGGAAGAAAATGCTAGAAAACCCTGCCATCCCTTTATTTGTTTGGGGCGCCTCCTAGGAAGGCAGGCACTTGCTGTCACCGTGTGCTGGGCGCTGAGCCTCAAGTTCACGGGGATGAATCGAGCCCTGCGTGTGCCCTCAGTTTACAGCTGGAGGGCAGGAGACGCTGACCTCGGCCGGGATTGTGGGGCCCTGGGAGCCCCGTGGGGGCATCGCTGCCTGCAGCCCTGGGGGCCTTCAGGGAATAGGAGCACCCACCTGAATCTCACGGTGGGACAGCTGCTCCAGGCAGCGGTCCTGGGAAGAGGAAGTGGGGTGAGCCACCACCTGGAGGCCGAGCTGCGCCAGGAAGAGTGGGGAGCCGAGGGCAGCCGGGGTGTGTGTGTGTGTGTGTGTGTGTGTGTGTGTGTGTGTGTGTTACACCCAGGGCTAAACTTGCATCTGGGATTCCTGAAATAAGTGTCTCCCGGCCCCCAAAAGTTCAGGAACGCGAGCCCTGTCCCTGACTCGGTGACTTACACGACTGTCTGTCAGAAGTTCCGAGAAAACGTGCGATGAGAAGCCCCCTCCCCCACGCCACACACACAACCGTAAAACCCAGCGTTTTCTGGGAGAATGTTGGCACGCAGCCTGCCTCCCGCACACTGGGGTTCCGAGGAGCCCGGTCTGGGAAACACTCTACAGGCTTGCACGTGGTTATCTGGGGGCAGCCAGTGAAGGGCTTGGAGGGAGGTGGGGGCGGAACGGTCAGGCGCGTGTTTCAATGGTGCGGGGAGCACGAGGCCGAGGGCACGAGCCCCCCAAGCCCCAGGGACGGCTGGTTGGTGTCTGGTGACAGGCACTGCCCCCTCGCGGTGGTGTGTCTGCCCTGGGCTAGGGACTGGCGGCCCGTCTCAGGCCATGCCGATGCCTCTGAGACACAGGGCTACTCACTGCAGCTGGGTGGTGTCCCCAGGGGCCCCCAACCCTGCCTCCCCCATGGGGGTCACTCTGAGAATAGGGCTCCAGGCTGGAGGCCGGTGGGGGGGCCGGGAGGTCGGAGGTGGTCTGAGATGCGGAAACCGTCCTTTCTTGACTGATCGAGTCCGCTTTCCTAAAGCACCTTCTCTGGGTGCCTAGCGGCCCTAGGCTGGTGGCAAATGCACCGTGACGGGCCTCCCCCCACCATCCAGTGTCCTGGGGAAACTTGAGGGCCGGGGAGACATGTGGGAGGCTGAGAAGAGGGCCGGAGTCCCACCGCGGACAGGTGCACAGGTCGCTCAGCAGACAAGAGGTGGCTGCCAGTGTGGAGGTCATAGGCTGGGGCTCTGCCGTGGGGCCTTGGGCAGCCTGCTTGTCCCCCATCTCTGTTGAGAGTGGGGCTGCTGGGAGGGGCTGCCGGGGAGGGCGGGGGCGGGACGACCAGCGGAGCTGTGTGGGCACGTGCCCCTAATGGGTAATCAGTGGACCATGTGTTAGGACACGCCACCTGTGCTGAGCTGTGGAGGTCGGCGGGGGCTCTCCTGGCAAAGGATGCGGGGGCGGGGGGTGGAGGGGGAAGGGACCCGAGCAGAGCAGAGGCGGAGGGCGTGGCCTCAAGGGACCCCCAGCACAGCCAGAGACCAAAGGGCAAGGGTCTCGGGGTGGGGGTGGGGCGGTGTCTGCGCATCGGAGGGCGTGGGGTGGGCTCCGGGAGCCTCTCGCACACACTGGTCCCTGTGGCCCCAGGAACGGAGACCTCAGGCCCCCGGGTCTGTGCCGGCTAGGGGTGCAGAATCCAGGCCTTATGGGACCTTGCCGTGCTGGGGCTCGGGCCAGCGCCGTCTGGTCCAGTTTGCCAGCCTGGTCCTTCGGGCACCGCAGACGTGCTCAGCGAGGCCGAGAGGGGTCAAGCGATCGTCTGAGGTTGCTTGGCCGGGCCTGGGCGCCGGCTGGCCGCACCGTCGTGGACCCACGCTTTCTTCCGCAGGTGGGGGACGCCAGGGTGCCGGGGCCTGGAGTCGGGGCTGGGGACTTGGGCTCAGCCTCCACAGAGCATCACCGGCAGCTCCACCCCACCCCTCCCCCTCCCCCGTCCTCCCAAGGGTCCAGCCAGAGAGGAGGGGTGACGTCCACACATGACGGCAGGTGAGGTGCTGCCCCACCTGGACATTTCTGCACGGAAGTCCTGCCAGCTGCCCCCTGGCCTGGGCCGATATCCCGCACTCGGATATCCTGGCACTGGTGACTCGGTCCTATCTCCAGAGCCCAACTCTTCCCCTCTGTGTTCCTTCTGACCATGGCCTCAACCCAGAAGTTTCGACGGAAGCGTCGGTCACCTTCCCCTCCTTCCTTACCTCTGGCCGCAGGCGAGTCTTGGGCTCAACCTGGAAGCGTCCCCGAGGCCACCGTTGCTCCTCCTTGTCCCGAACCACGGACCTCCTCCGTTCCACCTATCACCGGCAGGACCCCTCAGCAGCTCTCCAACACTTACCCACAAGGCCCTGTGCCATCTGCTCCCACCCCACCCCACACGGCCACCTCGTCCTCTGTGCGCCAGCCTGCCCTTCTCCCCACCTCAGGGCCCTTGCACATGCTGTGCCTGCGGCCCAAGCGCCCATTTCCTCACCTTCATGTAGCCGCGTCCCCGTCTGTCTGGGCCTAGATGTCCCCCCACCCCTGAGCTGCCTTCCCTGACCACCCCACGCAGGCGGCCCCCTCGTCAGCCTGTGAGCACCCCCAGGCTCCCTCCAGACCCTCACATCACCTCTCTGACCCAGATCATCGCCTTATTTCCGGCTCACCAGGCTCTGAGCCTCACGGGGGAGGGGCCGGCCTAGTTATTCCCTGCCGGGCCTGCTCCAGCAGCCGGCGCACAGTAGGTGCCTGGAGTGGTGCAGCAGGTGAGTCTCCGGACCCTCCTTGCATACTCCCAGGGACGGGGCCTCACCCCCTTTCCAGGAGCCTTGCATACTCCCATCCCCACGGTAGGCAGAGCCACTCCCTGGGGACGGATACCGGCGATGACAAACAGACACAGATGTGCTGGTAGTGTCCGGACAAGGAGAGGGTTCCGCTTAGCCGGAGCCCACGAGCCTTGGGGCCTCTCTGCCCACCGCCGCCGCCGTGCACAAATCCGCCTTGGCGCACACACTTCATTCAGAATATAGAGCCCAAGGGCAGTGTGCAACGTGGCGTTTAATAATTCGTGTTTCTTGTGCAAACCCAGGACAGGTCAGACGGTGTCCTCCTGGTTTTATTTATGTAAGGGCTCTGGTCGGTGTTTGATTTTTTTTTTTTTAACTTTTGAGAGAGACAGAGACAGAGTGTGAGCAGGGGAGGGGCAGAGAGAGAGGGAGACACAGAATCGGAAGCAGGTTCCAGGCCCTGAGCTGTCAGCACAGAGCCCCGTGCGGGGTTTGAGCCCACGAACCGCGAGATCATGACCTGAGCCGATGTCAGACGATTAACCAACAGAGCCCCCAGGTGCCCGGTGTTTGATTCTTAGTCCCCTGAGCAGCTTCCTGCTCATAGAATTCCGCACGGGGACCAGGCCTCCCCCTGCCCCTCCTCCCCGCGGCCCGGAGGGCAGCTGTGCAGCTGCCCTTTGCTGACCTGGCTGGGGCTGGGACACCCCGTCTCCCCCTGCACTCCTGACCTAGGCCTGGAGGTGCGGCCGGGACCCCACGGCAACCCCGGGGGCTGCCCGCTCAGGGGTCTCCAGGGGGAGCGCCGGCCTCCCCTTTCCTGCCCGGCTCCGCCCACCGTTAGCAGAGCCCGGATCCTGGCTTGTGGGGGACAGAGGACTATGTGTGGGACCCAGGTGAGGGAGGAGCCACGTCCAGAATTGGGAAAGGGTAGAGTAGGAAGGGCTTCCTGGAGGAGGTGGCATGCACGTGGCCACGAAGAGGTGGGCATGGAGCACGCCCGTGCGGAGGACAGGAAACGCTGAGCACGGGCTGGCATCTCACATGGGGGCTGCGGGGGTGGCCCGTCGTCAGAGGTGCGGAGCTGAAGGCCTATGAGTAACGTGAGTGCAGAACGGTGTGGGGCCCAGCTAGCGGGAGGCCGTCGCCCGGGGTGGGGAGGGCCAACGAGGCGGCCGAGGGCCTGAGGGTCCCTGATGGGTGTCAGGGCTGGGTTGGTGGGGGGAGTGTCAGGGTGGCGGGGCGCCCGGAGGAGCGGGTCTGGAGAGGCGGGATGTTGAGTGCAGATTACGTTCTGGGCGCCCCCCGGGGGGAGAGGGTGTCCAGGGGGCAGGGATCCATGGCCAGACAATGGCTGACAAGGGACAGCGTCCGTGTGCAGGGGGCCGTGGTGCTGTGTCTATGGGAGGGCACTGGGGACAGCCAGCAGGCCCTCCCCAGCCCATAGGTGCAGGGGGGGCCCTCCATGACCTGTGAGGCCAGTGGAGTCCCCCCAGCCCGGCCGAAATCTGAGCCCCCATCCTTGCCTCAAGGTTCATGTCTGTGGGGACCCAGAGGAGATGCGCAGCCACGTCAGGGTGACCCCAGGTACCACGGCTCAGCCAGATGGGCCCTGTGCTGGGCCAGCTGGACCCGCGGGGCCTCAGCCTCCACCCGCGGGCTCCTGCACCTGGCAGGCTCCCCTCAGCCATCCACCCACTCACCTGCCGTCCAGGAGCCCTGGGGGACCCGGAGCCCAGCCAGACTCGCTTGGCCTCCCGGGGGCCTGGGGTTCTCACAAACCAGACAAGGAAGTGGGCAGGCGCCCGGCGGAGTGAGCCGCGTATCCTGCTCGAGGGTCTGAGCACTGCCTCCTCCCAGGCCCTGCTTGGCGGGAGGGAAGCCACCGGGTTTACCAAGGTCAAGGGTGATGCACCAGGCTTGTGCTTCCGGCCGTCACATTCTTAGGTCTTCTTTTCATGGCCTGTTATAAGAGCTCAGCAGAGGCCTTGACCTACCCCAGCTGCGGAGGGACAGCTCTGCCTGAGCCCAGATTCTGATTTTCTGTCTGCTCCTCTGCATTCGGGGCAGACCTCCAGCTCCTTAAGGAGGTGGCTTTCTTGTCTGATTTTGATAAGGGGGCTAAACAAGCAGGTAAGAAAGAGAATAAAGTCACAGACCCCTTGTCCTGAGCGCAGCAAAGACGTGGCCCCAAACCGAACGCCAGGTCTTGTGTGGAGGGGGAGCGGGCGAACCCTCGGAGGTCTGCAGTGTACAACCTGTGCAACCATATGCTTTAGCCCCTGTAGTGCATGATGGGCAGAGCCAGAACTGTGACTCTGTTCTGTCCTCTGGGCTGAGTCCCAGCTACACCCCCTGCAAGTCTCCTAAGCTCTCTGCATCCCACATTCCCCATCTGTGAAACGGGCACGACAGTGGCACCCTCACTGGGCCGCTGAGCACTCCGCGAGGTGAGGAGTCTAACGCGCTTAGCACAGTGTAGAGTCTGGCAGACCTGAGTGCCAGCAGACCAAACACCGACAGGGGGTGTCTCAGACATCAGTGTGAGAGCGAAGGAGAAGTCGAAGAAGAGAAGGTGCTGGAAGGCAGAGTCTGTGGAAGGGCTGCCACACGCCCAGGGGCGGTCCACGGGCCTTGTTTAGTCCCACGACCCAGCTGGGAAGCCTGGGCCCAGGGGAGCCAGCTGATGGACCGGTCAGGGCAGGGAGGGCTTCCTGTCGGGGGAGGGCCGGAGGCTGAGCCCACTTTGGCTTCCGTGGAGACTGGCCTGCACACCCACCGTGGAAAAGTCCCCACGAGCCGGTGGGAGAGCCTTCTCCTCCATGAGGTTGGCACATTGGAGGAGCCAGGCTGACCCGGAGCCGAGGACCCAAGGCTGGGCACCCCAGGGCAAGGAAGTACCTGGGGTCATCGTCCAGGGACCTGGCTCTGGGCCTTGGTGGGGGTTCTCCTGGCCTGTAAAGTGGGCAAAGATCCCTGCCTTGCAGAGCTGTCACGAGTTGGCTGGAGTCACAGACCCCCGGAGCCTGTGGGTGGCAGCTGTGGCGAAGGGGCCTGCATTCCAGGGATGGCCTCAGGGCCCCAGATGGCAGCGTCCGTGCCCCTGGGGGCCACAGCAGGATCTGAAGGCCCTGTTCCTGGCCCACGGGGCGACGGTCACTTGGGGACAGGCAAGTTTGCAAGAGAAAGAGAAAGACAGGGAAATGCTCTGGGAGCTAATTTGACCCGGGAGGCGGCTCCTGGTGCTTCAGAGCCTGCCCCTGGTGGGTAAGGGGGCCTGCAGGGGGGCTGGGGGCCGTGGAGGGGCCTGGGGACAGCACCCTGTCCCTGCAGGGGCACCCCCCCTTGCTCATTCACTCATCCTCTCGCTGTTCCCTGCTGCTCCGTGCTGTGGGTTGGGGCGCCCAGGCCATGGGGACAGAAGGACATGCCTTCTTGGGGGGGCGGGGGGGTTACAAGGGGCTGTGGGACCCAGAGGTGTGAGACTGGTCACTGAGCTTGCCAAGTCAGGGTGGGCTCTCCAGGGGAGGTGTGCTGGCCTGGGTTTGCAGGCCGAGAGGAGGGAGCTGGGGGCCCGGAGGGAGAGCGGCAGCAGGTGAGGTGGCAGATGGAGATGGAGGCCGGTCCTCGAATGTGCTGAGGCGCCGTCTGGTGTGCAGCCGTGTGCAGCAGTGCGGGCAGAGGGGCACGGGCTTTGGGGCCACACACTGATGGCCCTTTGGTCTCAGCTCACAGCTGACCACGGTGGGACAGGCAGGGGCTTCTGATGGAATAGGGCCATGACAGCAGAGTTAGAGGAACAGACTGCTCTCGGTGGCCATTATGACCGGAGGGGCAGTGCATACAGTTGGGCAGGCTGTGCATGGCCCAAGTCCAAGGAAGCCAGTCATGCTGTGATCTTTGTTAGTAATAGTGCCGGGCTTGTGCAGTCCACAACCTGTGCAACAGCACTTACAAGGCGGCCTGGCCGATGTCTGGGCCCGTCACTTTCCCACCCTGGGCCTCGGTCTCCCCATCTGTTGTCCCATGGCAGCATGACTATCCAGGGCTGGCACATAGTAAGTCTTCTTTCAGGCCGTGCCACTGTGCCGAGCCCTCCGGGAAGCTCGGCCACCCCGGGGTGTTGGGGGGGAGCCCTGCAGCCCAGCTTCTCTCCCTGCCCACTCTGGTCCCAGCGGCTCCCATCCCTTCTCCCAGGAGGCGCCGCCGGACACCTGGCCTCGATTGCTTTGCTGTGGGTCAAATTGCGCCCGAACGAGAACTTCCAAGGCCCGCGGATCCCAGTTTATTTTTGAAAACAAAATACGACAACAGAAAACGCCAACAGCTGAATCTGGCCGGGACTGACGGTTGACTTCAGAATTTGGCTGGAGGAGGGGTGGGGGCGGGGGTTGTCAAAACCCCAAATAAACAGAGTCTGCTCTCCAGCCGTGGGGCCCAAGGTTTTCATGTGGAGAGAGGCTGTGGGAACGAGTCCTCCCTTCCCACTGATTCATGGGGTGACTCATCTGTGTGGGGGGAGGACCAGGAAGCGCCCCGCCCCGCCACCCCCTCCTCACTGCCCACCCCGGCGCTCTGCTTAAAGGGACAGGGCCTGGCTGGGCGCGGGTCACCAGCCAGCCGACCCAGGAGCCTCGAGGGGCGCGCCAGGCCCTGGGTCGGGGAGGCCTCAGGCTCCAAAGTCCTTGGGACCTGGATGGAGGCACCTCTGGGCTTCCCTGTGCCCCATCCCCAGTCACACTGTGGTGTGCCTGACCGGTCCCTTGCCTAAACACAGCCCAGGGTGCATGCACAGAGGCCCTCGGCCTGTGTGTCTTGAATTTGCCCCACATGGGGGGCAGTGCCATGGGCGGGGCATGACGCTGGGAACCCCTGGGAGGGGGAGACTCCTGTTGGCTGGAAGGAGCCTGCCAGGAGGACTGCCTGGAGGAGGCGGGACTTCAATTGTGCCCGGACCAGCTGGAACAGCTGGCTAGGGAGAAGCGGGGAGTGGTTTGTGCAGGTGAGGTGCAGAGTGGTGGGGGGCGGAGCAGAGACTTGGGGTAAATGGCCCAAGGGGTTACACAGCAGGAGGGGTGACACTTAAACTTGGCCCTTGGGGACTGCCTGCCCCAGCAAAGCATGGTGGGCACGAGCCTTGGCCAGGGTAAACCCGGCAGACCCTGCCATGCCCCTACCCCATGGAAGGGACAGGGACAGGGGCCTGGGGCCAGGGTCCTCTGAGGTCCCCAGGGCCCAGGAATTGCCTGGCGAGGAGTGACTTGTCAGAGACCGGGACCCGGACGGGGCAGCAGGCTCTGTAGCTGGTCTCCTTCCCTGTGCCCGGAGGCCAGAGCGAGAAGTAGGTTCCGGGGGAGGGGTGGTTGCTGGGGGGAGGACAGGGCTGGGCTCAGCGCCCCCAGCTGACTGGCAGCCTCACCTGCAGAGCGTCAGGGAGAATTAGCGATGCCGAGTGGAAACAGAGGCTGTGAGCCCCAACAGGTGCTGGGAGTGTGGGCCCTTGGCCCACAGTGGGCCTTGCTTCTGAGGCCCTTGTAAATGTGAGCTCTGAGCCTTAGGGCCTGCCCCTCCGAGGGCTCTACCACCTGAGGGAGAGGGTGCCCAGACCGGGTAGCCCCGGGCCGCCCACATGTTGATGGGTAGGGGGCCTTGCAGTGGCCGGGGCCCAGCTCTGGCCACCCCCGGACAGGCAGCCCCCGTGTCCAGCGCCCACAGCCTGGCTGAGAGGCAGACCTCACAGAACCTCCCTGACCTTGGACCCCATGGCAAGCGCTCTCTGGACCCTGAGTGCGGGTTCGGGCACAGCACCTGCCTCCGCCAACTGGATACGCGTCTCCGGGCGGGAGGACTGGGCTCAGCCACAGGGTTCCCGCCTTGCAGATGGGAGTGGGGGCGCCCAGCCGGGTCCGGCATGCAGACCCCTTGGCCCTCTGCTCGTCCGGGGCGCCGCTGGCAAGCAGTGCTGGGCAGCCCGGCCCCCCGCCCCGCCAGTTTCTGGCTGCGACCAGAGAGAGCTCGGCACGTGCCCGAGCAGGGAGACCGAAGGGGGGTAGGCACGGTGCCACCCACGTCCCTCAGGCCTGCGGTCCTGGCCGGCGGCCCCCCACTGCTGACGGCAGCAGAAATCTGATCCGGCAAACGTTCCAGGGGTTCACCAACTGCCTGGAAAGTTGGACTGGGGTCCGGCCAAGTCGGATGGAGAGCCCCGGCCACTCAGTCCTCCGGCTTCCCGCGGGGCCCGGGAGGGGCCACCCCAGGGCCAGACCGGGGCAGCTCTGAAGGCCCGGCCAGGGGCTCTGCTGTCACCTTGCCTGATTGCTGCACTCGCACAAGGGCTGGGGGGCCGGCCAGAGCCCGCAGGGCAGGGGACGGTGACCTCACACCAGGGAGGTGCTGTAGATGTGAGAAAGGGGGAGGGCCAGGGGGCTGGCCTGGCTCCGGTGTCCCGTCACTGCAGCCCAGGGCCAGTGTCCTAACATCTCTGAACTTCACAGCCTGCCCGGCAGTGTCGCATCCCGCCAGGGGATGTGCTGCTGCGTGTGGGGCTTCCCTGGGGGGCCCTGAGCCCCGTGGGGCCCCCGCTGGCGCTTCCTCCTGGGTGGGGGTTCGGGGCGCCGCTGGCGGGGTCTGGGTCTCATTCAGGCGCCTGGCTCTTCCTGCCAGCACAGGTCTCCACCAGCTGACCAGCCCGAGGTACAAGTTCAACTTCATCGCGGACGTGGTGGAGAAGATCGCGCCGGCCGTGGTCCACATAGAGCTCTTCCTGAGGTGCGCGACCCCCCGGGGCCCCCACCCCCGTTCTGGCACAGGGGAGAGAAGCCAAGTGCAGTGGGACCGGGCAGGCCACCCGAGGCCTCCAGCCGCGTGCGCCCTTGGGGAGGGACGGCCCCTCTCTGACTCTGGTCTCCCCACCGAGGGGAGGGTACCGACCTCATGGCGCCAGGGCGTGCTAAGCAGGTGCACCACGGTGTCCGCTCCGACGGCACAGGGACTGTCAGAGCCGGTTCTGGAAAGCTCCGGGGCCCCCAAAAGCTGGCCGCTCAGTGGAATCCTGAGGTCTCCTCCCGAAGCGTCCTATAGTCGCCGAAGAGAGGACACTGGTGGCGTGACTTCTCACATTCAGAGTTCCTCTTCCTTTTTTGGGGGGGCCTCTAGGCGGCCCAGATGAGGGATGCAGGCTCAGAGCCCCAGGCCACAGTGCTTTCCCGAGGGGTGGAGGCCGACCAGGGCCATTATCCCAACACCGAGTGAGGCACAGAGGACCTGGTGGCCCGCGGCAGTCCCTGGGGGTGGGCAGGATCACTCAGGCCCGATTCCTGGCCCCAGCGCAGGGCTCCCTCCCTGCTCATGGGGCGTGGAGCCTGCCCCTCAGTGCCCACTGACAGACTGCATCCCGAGGCCCTTTCTGCTCAATCAGGCCTGAACCCCAGAAGCTAAGCTTTGATGTTCCCACTTTCTGGGGGTGGAGTGGAGGCCTGGAAACTTCTCCCAGCCCGCAGAGGCGCTGAGCGCCGGGTCAGGGTTTGCCCCCAGGTCTCTTGGACCCCAGAGCTGACCCCTTCCTACCCTTTCGGCCACCTCCAGGCCCTGAGACAGGTCATTGAGGAAATTATAACCGGACACACTAAGTGGTATGTCCCCGGCCTTGCCCGTGGCTCAGATGGGGACAGTGTATTTTTCCAGAAGGCTCCGGGCACCAGGCTCTGAGCCAGCTAATTGCTGACTGTGGCCCAGACTGGCCAGGCTGCAGTGCCGCCGCCACATCAGCCTTGGAGGCCGATGTCCGCCCCGGCGCGGGCACGAGCCCAGGCGGGCGAGATCCCAGACACAGATGAGACGCTCATCAGGCTTGGGGGCCTCGGCTGTGCCCCCGCCTGGGAGGGGAGGCCCCTCAGGCCCCTTCTGCAGACAGGCGCCAGACCCTAACGGTGGGTGCAGGGGTGTGGCCAGGTGCAGCCCCCGCCCGGGGCCACATGGAGCTGCAGGGGGAAGTGCCCATGTGTCTGGTCAGATGCGGTTCCTCTCGGGGACCGAATGTTCTGCCCTTTGCCTGCCTGACCGAGAGAAGTCGTTCAAGTCCTGGGCCTCAGTTTCCCCATCTGTGGACTGAAGGGCTCTGCAGCATAGGGAGGCCGTGAGCGTTAAATCACTCGGGGTGTGAGCTCGGAGCGCTCCGTGACCTTGGCTCTTGTCACGGCCCTGCCCGCTGCGGAGGGTCTTCTGCACGCCCTCACGTCGCTGAGAAAGCCCCACACTCGTGTTCCTTCTCTCCTGCTCCATCTGGGCCCCTGGGGGGTCCCAGGGGCGGCCCGCCCCGGAGAAGGTCCTGAGCCTCATCCCGGCCCTCTTGGCCCCGCGGGGGGCTGGGCCTTGTCACACTTCAGGGAATTCTGACCCCCTCTACGTAGACAGATGCCTGGCATCTGCTTGTGTCCGCACCATCCAGTGCCTCCTCCGCCCCGAGTCCCCAGAGGGTGACACCCAGTGACCTTCATGGGGCAGAGCCTGCAACTGTCACTGCTTGTCACGCTGTCTGGGGCTTCCGGGCAGGTATGGGGGTCGGGGGGACCAGCACTACCCTCTCCCTGCGTAGTCAGATCTGCCCCTCTGTGAGAAAGTACCCCCCTAGGGACCCCAGCACCTGCTGTGCTGTCCCTCAGACCTGTTTGTTGAGCGACTTCCTGCCTCCAGGCACTTTAGACACCAGGCGTCACCCTCAGCAGGGGAGGTGCCCATTTCCCAGCCGGGGAGACTGAGGCCTGCCCGGGGCCAGGCAGGTAATGAGCGGGATGGCCTTGAGAAGATTCTGGCCTGTCTGGCTCCGGCCTTCCTGGTCGGGGCAGCGAACGCCCGCCTGCCCGCCAGGCCTGCCAGGCACGGCCTCACCTCTCCTCCTGGCGATTGCCATCGCCTCTGAGAGGCTGTAGACGGGTCCCTGAAAGTGAGCCCGCCAGGCTTGGGGCGGGGGCGGGGGCAGAGCTGGGCCTGGACCCAAGCCCTGGGGGGGACTGCAAACCCTGTTCTTTGCCCGCTGGGCCGCCCCCACCCTGACCCCGCGCGCGCTCCCTCCCCCAGACACCCTCTGTTTGGCCGCAATGTGCCCCTGTCCAGCGGGTCCGGCTTCATCATGTCGGAGGCCGGCCTGATCGTCACCAACGCGCACGTGGCGTCCAGCACCAACGCTGTCTCCGGCCGGCAGCAGCTCAAGGTGCAGCTGCAGAACGGGGACACCTACGAGGCCACCATTAAAGACATCGACAAGAAGTCAGACATCGCCACCATCAAGATCCACCCCAAAGTGAGTGGGGGCGGGGCCGGGGCGGGGCGGGGTGGAGCCGGGTGGGGGGGGGCAGGGCCCCTTCCCAGACCTCCAACCCCAGAACCCAGAGCTCAGAGACCCGTCAGCCCAAGACCTCGGTGGGACACTCGGAGGCACGAAGGCCCAGTCTGGGGTCAGATTGGACCAGAGCGGAGTCTCCAGGCCCCGCCCCCGGCCTCCCAGAGCGGCCGCATACGGCAGAGCCGGGGTGCCGGTGTTGCACCCTCACGTCGCTCCCGCAGGGGTGTCCTCCAAGGCTCAGGGACGCTGCTGGTGTTCCTCCCGCCTCACTCCAGGACATGCAGCTGCCCCCTGGAGTGACGGAGGCCTACTGGGAGCCCTGGGACATGTGCCCCAGTCCATCTTCGTCCTGTCCCCCTAGCTGGCCCGGCGGCCCACAGTGGGGCTGTAGTCACCCCCCGTTAGTGCCAGCCCCTGACACTGACCCACAGCCCTCGACAGAAGGGGCGTCAGTGTCCTGCTATTTCCGAGGGGAAACTGAGGCTCGGAGAGGTTAGGTCACTGCCCAGATCATGCTGCATTGGGGTGGGGCTTGTCCAGTGTCTTGGTTGTGACCTCAGGGAGGGCAGCCTGCCTCTGCTGTGAGGTTGGTGACTGGGGGCTGGGGAGTCTGACTTGGCCGACTTTGAATCTGGCTTCTGCTCTTTCCAAATAAAAGCATAATTTTTGTGATAATGAGTCTTGTGACGAGGGTCCTTCCTGCCCAATCCGGGGAGGAGAGATTCATCCGAACGGGCACCCTTCCACACAGTGAGCCTCTCACAGCAGTTCCTGAGTCTGGGGACACCACCTCTGTTCTAAAGATGGGGAAACTGAGGCTGGGTGGGGTGAGGGGTGTGCTCAAACCCGGGCTGGCGCACGTTTCCGGCAAAGCTCCAGATAGTAAACACGTCAGGGCTTTGCGGGGTCTGCGCCCCTGTGGACGCCTCTCAACGATGCGGCTGCTGCAGCTGATAACAAACGTGTGGCTGTGTCCCAATAAAACTTTATTGACAAAACGAGCAACAGGCTGGATTTGGCCCGAGGGCCACGGTGTACAGACCCCACCGAGGGCCCCCTCAGGGTCATGCAGAGCCACACTGGATGGCAGGTCTGGCGGCCACCGGGTCTCCTGTTCAGGCGCAGCAGCAGAGCTCTGGGCCACACCCCCTTGACCCACCCAGTGGGCCCACCTCACCCCTGTTCACGGCACCCACCATTTTTACTGGAAGAAGACCTATGTGACATGGTGTGCGGAGCAGAAAGTGAAGGCCCCTGTCACCGGAGGAGAGAGCAGTGACCACACAGAACCGGGCAGTCAGGGAGTCCGAGGGGTGGGGTCCTTGTCCAGAACTGGAAGGAGGCCCCCTGTGATCCGGGCACAATGGTCACCGGCACCTTCTCATAAAGCTTTGGGTCTGAAGCGTCACTGTCACCGGGAGCCTGCAGAAGCAGACCCCTCTGCTGGCTGCCCCGATGGTGCAGCACCAAATTCCGGAACCCCAGTTCATGGAGGTGCCGGCCAGGGGCCTGCCATCGATTTCACGTTTGCTGCTGTGTGCGCATCATTCAGCACCTTAACTGCCCTCAGGAGCACCCACTCTGAGCATGTTCCCTTCAGCTTCCGGAACATTCCATGTTGGGCACACCCAACATGGCCGGCTCTGAGAGCTGCCGGCCCAGCTGTGGAGACAGACAGGCAGACGCGCTCCACTGGGTCCATGTAAAAATGGTGTGGGCAGGTGTTCCCAAGTGCAGGGGTGATGGCAGATGAGTCACCTTATCGCTCTGGGCCGCGGTTTCCCATGTGTGATATCAGGAGAGCAGGCTGAGCTGGATCAAGGGCTCCAGGGCCCCTGCAGTCAGATGCATGAATCTGTGTGATGCACTTCTGATGGTGCTCAGCCCAGATATTGAGGGACCTGTGCCACTGAACCACTAAGCTCAGTGACCTCAGAGGCTGCGCCCAGCTGGACCCCGGGGCCTCCTCCCTGTGACCCCCGCAGCCCACCTGGGGGTCCCTGTGGCCACTCAGGCTGCTGAGGCTCCGTTCCAAGGACTCCAGCCCCAGGTCTCCTACTGCGTGTCAGCTGGGGTTGCCTTACCTGTGTCTGAGTTGGCCACTCGCCTTGGCCCTCCCCCCGACGGCCCTACCCAGTTGCTCCTGCCTCCCTGGGACCTCCCTGGCCTTGATCTGGCTGCAGTGCCGCCCAAGCAGACAGCTGAGCCTCCCTCTCCGTGTCCCCCCTTCAGAAAAAGCTCCCAGCGCTGCTGCTGGGCCGCTCGGCTGACCTGCGGCCGGGCGAGTTTGTGGTGGCCATCGGCAGTCCGTTTGCGCTGCAGAACACGGTGACCACGGGCATCGTCAGCACGGCCCAGCGGGACGGCAAGGAGCTGGGCCTCCGGGACTCTGACATGGACTACATCCAGACGGACGCCATCATCAACGTGAGTTGTCGCCTCGCTTCTGTTGCCCAGCCCGGCCATCACTCAGCACATCCACTTGCTAGAAAGTTCCTTCAGGCTGAAGGGAGCTCGGACTCCCTGTGACTTCAGCACCCGGGTGCCAGGGCCGCCCTGGGACTTAGAAGCCTCCATCCTGGGCCTGACCGGTCCCTGGGAAACCCAGAGGCCTAGCCCAGATCACTCGCCCGGTCAGCCTCGCTTTTCCCGTCTTCCGTCTTATTACCCCATGGGGGGGTCACCTCCTTTGCTCACCGTGTGCCCTGCCCAGGCGCCCCCACATCCACCTCTTCCCTATGCCATGGTTTGGGCTCTTCTAGAAATGTTAGAGGGGGCGCCTGGGTGGCTCTGTCGGCTGAGCGTCCGACTTCGGCTCAGGTCATGATCTCACAGTTCATGGGTTCGAGCCCCGTGTCGGGCTCTGTGCTGACAGCTTGGAGCTTGGAGCTGCTTCTGATTCTGTGTCTCCCTCTCTGTCTGCCCCTCCTCCTGCTCACGTTCTGTCTCTCAAAAATAAAAAAATTTTTAAAAATTTAGAAATGTTAGGCTTCGTAGAGACCACTCGAGGTGGGCGGGATAGAACTGTACCCTGTGAGGCGAAACTGGAGGCGTGAGGTTTGTGCAGAGAGCTCTGGCCCAGGCCAGACCTGTCCTCAGACCGCATGCACTTGGCCTCTGGGGCTTCAGCTTTCTGACCTGTGAAACGGGAGCAGGAGTGAGGCGTTTCAATGCTGTTGGGGGTAAAAATCCGAGTATGCGTCCCTGAGCTGGCTAAGAGTGAGGGGTCGGATGGCAGGCTCAGGGACCCTCGGGGGGCTCGGGCCTGAGCCAACATCTCGTTTCCTCCTTGCAGTATGGGAACTCCGGGGGACCCCTGGTGAACCTGGTAAGTGTCCCCAGGACCAGGGGTCTCTAGTTTTCCGGGGCTCCGATCACATGGCCACACAGCCCCCTGGGCGGGGATGGCCTTGAATCTTCACACCCGGTGGCTGGGCTGGAGGCCCGCGGGGGGGGGGGGGGGGGGCGTGACCCAAGGGCGTGCTGCCCCGCCTCCCAAATCCCCTGGGATGCTGAATAAGGACCCAGACCAGCAGCCAGGCATGGACCCGTGCCCACCAAGGACCTGGGGCAGGGGAGACACAGGGCACAGCCGGTCACCGCTCTGGGCCCCCCATCCTTGTGTTTACGTGTGAGGTGAGGGGACGGCCTCATTCTGTCCCAGTCCTCTTGGGTCACCCGCCCCAGGTCTGTCCTGGGCCCCAGAGTCAGGCTCATTCTCATCTCAGGGGAGATTTCCAGAATCAGGCAGTTCAGAAATCAGTTCAGCTCTGGGCTCCGAGAACTGTTGGGTGCCTTCCCCACCCCGGGGAGCTCCTGTCCGTGCAGCAGTGTGTCTGCTGTGGGCAAATGTGACACGAGGAGCAGTGAGGGGGCTCTGGAGGGGTGCAGGCAGGAGGGCTTCCTGGAGGCAGGGACATCCGGCTCGGACCGTGGAGACCGAGGGCTTGGGGTCGAGGCGGACATGCAGGAGAGAGTCCAGGGAGAAGCACGGCATGAGTGGGAGGGGTCGGATGCCCAGCGGGATGAGGGCCACAGCCCTGGTGTTCGAGAAAGCTCCAGCTCCGGCGGGAGGCCAGAAAAGCCAGTGCAGGCGTGCACACCAGGCTATGGAGAGGAGTGCCTTCCAGGAGGGTGTCAGGAGCGAGCGTCTGGGGGCCCAGGGTGCAGCCTTGAGAGGGGCAGGGTGGGGGCGTGGGGGACGGCAGCTCCGGGGTGCAGAGGACGGCGATGCTCGGGGCCTGCGCTGACCTCATGCCCCAGCCGCACTTCTAGAGGGAAGGCAGGGGGCCCCTCCTCCGTCTGGGCTCCCAGGACGCTGCCGGGGGAGTCCTCCTCGGTGAGCGCTGCTTGCGGGGCAGGGGGTGCGGGCTTCCCCACCCACACTCTGCAGCGAGGCAGAGGAGGGGGGGTCAGGCTTGGAAGGAGGGGGGGCATCCCTGTCCCGGAGGTGAACCCCGGAGCGCCTTCCAGGACAGCTTCTGGGAGTCCTGGGGGCAGGGACGGCCAGGTCAGCCGCGGGAGCTGGGCGCGGATGCGGTGCTCGGGCTCCCCAGGTGACCGCCCCCTCTGACGGCCCCGCACAGGACGGCGAGGTCATTGGCATCAACACGCTCAAGGTGGCGGCCGGCATCTCCTTCGCCATCCCCTCAGACCGCATCACGCGCTTCCTGGCCGAGTTCCAGGACAAGCACGTCAAAGGTGAGGCGCTGCCCTAGGGGCTATGAGGCAGGGGACGCGGCCCTCCTGCTGTCCCCCGAGTCCTGCAGGCCCTGCCCTCCTGCTCAGTCTTCCCCTACTTCATGTCCACATGCAAGCCCCCACTCTAGCCTGTCCCCTTCTGGCCGCGGCTCCCGGCTCCCGCCTCCCCCTCCCCCCTCCCCCTCCTGCCTCCACCCCCCCTCCCCCCACCCCCTCCCACCTCCCATCTCCAGCTCCAGCTCCCTCCCCC
>NC_043700.1:191326710-191335046 GCF_006229205.1 Suricata suricatta
CCCCACCCCGCCCCTCCCGGAGCACTCCCCCTTCAGCCTGCTGCTCGCATGGACTGCCGGGAGGGTAGCCTCTACTCTGAAGGAGCCGGAACCCCTGACCCTGGGAAGCCATTTTCCTCTCAGCCCCGTCTCCCCGTCCCCATCCCCACGGGGATGTCCAGCCCACCTGCCCGCTCCTGGGCGGCCATGAGCACCCGCCTGGTGCGGGCCTTGGCCTGGCACAGGTGACTCCCAGGGGGGCTGCCAATCGCTTCTCACGGTTGGCGGTCACGGCGCCTTTCCGGGGCAGGGCCATGCGTCTCCTGCTCTCCGGAGACTTCCTGGCGGCCCCGCCTTCCCGCCTTTCGGTGTAGCCACGTGCTCCTGCGGGTTTGCCTCCCACACCCACCCGGCCAGCGCCCAGACCCCTCCCCACTCCTCACACCTTCAAAGCGCCTCCCTGTCTCCTCCCAGCCCCCTCACCCGCAGTCCGCTGAGAGCAGGGGTCACCCTGTCCCCACGGACCCCGCCCGCCAAGCGCACGGAACCCAGGGCGGCCGTGGCCAGTACCGCAAGGACTGGTCACGTGAAGAACTGCTGCTGAGGACCCGTGTGGTTCCTCGGGGGCCCTTGCGTGAAGACGGCCTGGAGCCCGGGCAGAGCCCGCCTTCCCCACCGAAGCCCCAGGCCCCTCAGACTGGGGCCACCGTGCCCTGTGGAGCCCTCACACCTCGGCTGCCGGGAGGCTCAGAACTAAGCCCAGGGCTTCACCTTCACGCCTGTCGTGGCCGTGGTCCTTCCCCAGTAGCTGGGTGTTCCTGGTGCCGCCGCTCTCTGCTGCAGCCCTGCCTTTGGCCTTGGCGCCTCCTAGAGATGGCGGGGCCGCGCTGCCGGCGGGCTGTCCTGGGAGACGGGTGGTAGACCCCCTTGCTTCTTCTCCCTCCTCTCCTGTCTCAGGCAAGAGCCCGCTGGGCCGTTCCTTTGTGGTGCAGACTGTCCCCCAGACACCCTGGGAAATAGTCCCTCCCTGTCCCCGGCGCTGTCGCCTGCCCTGGACACGTGACTAATCCAGGAGCCCGATAGTTCTTAGCCAGATGATTGAATCTATAATTTAAAATCTTTCAGAGCTTGACATGTTCACTCTTCCTTTTTTTTCTTAATAAAACTTTCAAAATACTTGAACCCAGTTAATCTAAAATTCTTTAAAACAAACCATCCTTAAATTAAACTAAGGAGACGTTGAGGGCCCCTTCTTGTCCCCGTCCAAGCCACCATGCTGGGCCCCGGGAACCCCAGCTCCGGGCCCCATGCAGGTGTGGGGGTCCAGCCGGCCTCGGGACTCGAGCGCACCCTGGGGTCAGGGGGGCTGGAGCGCCCGTCCTCAGTGACGGGTCCTCAGGTCACGTCCAGCCTGGGGAGGGCAAACGCTGCTCACCTCCTGCCCCAGGGGTCTCTGTGTCCAGTGCACCCAGGGAGGGTGCAGGGAAGTGGGGCGGGGACTGGAACGCACATCCCCGGCCTCGCGGCCACAGGCAGACCCAGGGCACCACCTGCCTGAGTGGGACCAGTGGACATGGAGGCAGAGGCAGGGGTGTGGCGGGCACGTCCTGTGCCATGGAGCCGGTTGTCAGGTCTTCAGGTGCCGCCGGCTCTGTCTTCCCTGAACCTTGACCTGGGCTCACTCCTGGCTCAGTGGTGGGACCGACCATCTGCTGTCTGGGCTGCAGGGCGGGTCTCGGTGCATCAGCAACAACCGTGAGAATTAGCGGAGCCGTGGACTCAGGTGGGGCCTGCGTCAAATCCACGCGTCCTGGCCATGAGCTTCTGTTCCAGCTGGGGGGTCAAGACAGGAGCGCCAGTCCAGACTGTGGCGGCAGAGTAGGCAGGCCAGCAGGGGTGCAGAGAGGGGCAAGGGCAGGCGGGTAGCTGCGGGCGCGGGGCCAGGGGCCCGCGGCCTTCCCGAGGCCTGGCTGGGGTGCAGCAGCTGCAGGGGCAGGAGGGCTGGGGCCCCCGGTCAGTGTTGAGCTCGGGGCGTTTCCCGGGGAGCTGGGCTCAGGGGCCAAATCCGGGATCAGCCCTGACGCCCGCGAAGCCCCAGGCCGGCGCATCTCCGTGGCTTTGGCGTGGTTTTCCGTGGAGGTGACGTTCACGTTTCTTACAGCGAACCCCTTCCGGCGCCTCGCCAGCCATGTGGGCAGCGTGGGGACCTGCCTGTCTCCCTGAAGGGGGCACTCGGTCCTCCCTTCCCCTCCCCCCCACGGTTTCATCACCTGCTCTGACGTTCTTGCCTCACCTGGGTCCAAAGTGGCTTCATGACACGTTCAGCCAAAACAAGGCCAGGACCTCCAGGCCACCTCCGTGTCCCCAGCACCGGGGGACCCTCGGCATTTAGGTGACGTCACAGTGAAGGAGGACCCTGAACGTTGTCAGCTGACCTAGAAACCCACTCAGGCCCGCCCCACCCACCCCCTCAGCGGCCCCCAGCCCCGCCCGTGTTTCCGGAGAAGCCGCCCGGGCTGGGTGACGGTGGGGCTGGAACCAAGGACTCAGACGCGACGGCAGCTGACGGGGCGACAGGCCCGGTGGCCGCTCACACAGCAGCCCGGGAGGCTCAGGCCCGTTCCTGTTCAGAAGCCTGACCCTGGGGTGCTGACCCGTGCTGGCCAGGGGCCGGCACCCATGTCAGGAGCCGGATCGGGGCCCCAGCCCCTGCGCCGGCCCTTTCTCTTTCTCTGAGGACCTCACCCCGTCCTGAGGGTTGAAATGCCATCTAGGGAGTGGCTCCCAGATTTGCGTCTCCAGCCCGGCCCTCTCCCCTCTCTCTGGGAGCCCCAGACTGCCATGTACCGCAGTCCTCACCCCTACACACCCTGCCCAGCCGAAGGGCCCTTTCAAAACTTAGGGCAGACTGTGGCCTGTCTCTGCTCCAAAGCCCCCCCGGATGCACCTGCTGGGGGGACCCCCAAGCCTCCCACCCTGCAGAGCCAGGAGCCCCGCCTCCCCGCACCCCTCCGCATCCCCAACCTCCCTCACCCAGAGCCACCCAGTCCTGCCCATCAATCTGGATGGAAATGTCTGGTTAGATATTTTGCCCGCTTAAAAAAATTGGGTCATCTGTGTCCTTCGTAGGTTGTGAGAGCACCGTGGGTGGGAGCCTTCGTCAGAGATGAGCTGCAAGTGTTCCCTCTGTGGCCTCGCTTTTCATGCTCTTAGCGGTGTCTTCAAAGAGCAGGAGTTTTGTAAATTTTTATGAAGTCTCATTTAATGAAACTTTTTAAATGGACCACGCGTGTGGTATTGTATCTAGGAAATCTTTGCTAACCAAAGGTCGGAAATATCTTCTGCCTTTTCTTTTAGCAGTTTACTTTAAAATTATTTTTTTTATTAAAAATTTTTTAACATTTATTCATTTTTTGAGAGACAGAACGTGAGTGGGGAAGGGGCAGAGAGAGAGGGAGACACAGAATCGGAAGCAGCTCCAGGCTCTGGGCTGTCAGCACGGAGCCCGATGCGGGGCTCGAACCCCTGAGCAGTGAGATCCTGACCTGAGCTGAAGTCAGATGCTCACCATCTGAGCCCCCCAGGCTCCCCAGCAGATTTTCTATACAGATCATTCTGCAGTCTACGAACAGAGGCAGTTTTGCCTCTTTCTTCCAGTCTGGGTGCCTTTTCCTTTGTTCTTGCCTGGCTGGAGCCTGCAGAAGATACTGAATAAAAGTGGTGGGGAGGGTGTCCTTGCATTGTTCCTGACCTTGGACAGAGGTCTCTGGGCTCCCACCAGTACGCAGGAGGCCCGCTCAAGGTCTCTCGCAGGGGTCCTGCCCCCGGTGGAAACAGTTCCCTTCCATTCCTGGGTTTCAGAAGGAGCAGATGTTAGAGATTTTGTCAGACACGTCTTCTGCCCCTTTGAGTTGATGGTTTTCCTTCTCTGTCTGGTAACATGGTAGATTGTGTTGGCTGATTTTACGCGTAAAGCACCCTTGCGTTCCCGGGCAAAGCTCCCTTACTCACGGTGTGTTATCCCTGTTTCCATAGTGTTGGACTTGGTTCGCTGAAAACGTCCACAGGTTTCTGCAGCTGTCTTCCCGAGGGTTTTGGTCTAGTTTTCTGGTTTGGGTGTCAGGATGGTGGTTGGGAAGTTGTTTAGGAAAAGCTCCCCTCCTGTGCCTCTTGTCTGCCCTCGGTTCTCTGCCGTGACACCGCTTCACTTCCGACGCCCTGGCGAGCAAACGCGAGGGGCCTCCCCCCACCAGCCGGCTGTCCTTCCGCTCTCCCGAGCGGACGCTGTCTGCCTGGAGGTAGCGGCAGACCCCACGGTCAAGGTCACACAAGACCGCTGCCCACTTCAGAAGCCTGTCAAAATCCAGGCTGTCACCCGTGCTTCTGACCCACCGGCTGCAGACTGGGGTTCTCACGGCCCCCCCTCGAGTCTGATCATTTGTGAGCGCAGCTCGGGAAAAGTTACTTACGAGATTACCAGTTTCTGTATAGAGGGGCGTAACTCAGAGCAACAAGGAAGAGATGCACAGGGCAGGTCCGGGGAAGCGCCGAGCACCTCGTGGAATCACCAGCCGGGACGCTCTCCCCGCACCCTCTCGGACTTGACGGAGGCTTCAGTGTGTAGGCGTGATTGGTTACATCCCTGCCGTGGTTACTGTTTCATCCGCCAGCCCCTCCCCCCTCCCCAGGTGGGAGTTGGGCCTGAAAGCTTGACCCTGAGTCATGTGGGTAGGTTTCCCTGGTAACCAGCCCCTTCCTTAGGGACTTCTCAGAATCACTCACTAACAATACGCAGGAGTAGTTGAAAGGGGCAAAGAGTCTTGTGGTGTGAGTAACAGAAGACCCCCTCTCACATGTGTCACTGTCACTATTTCGGGAGCTGACAGCAAAGATGTCCCCAGAGCCCTTATCACAGGGATTACAAAGGTGTTAGGGGCCCGTGTGCTGGGAACCACAAACCACAACACCAAGACATATTTCTCATTATAAATCACAATATCCCAGAAGTATCCGCTCATTTTCAGTGTTCTACAAGAGCTTGTGCAGAGCTGGTGCTATTTCTTCCCTGAACATTTGGTAGACTTCTCCTGTGGGACCACCGGGGCCTGAAGTTTTCTTTGTGGGAAGATTTTTAGCTACAAATTCAGTTATTAAAAATGGAGGCAAGGCTGTGTGGTTATCGGCTGCTTCTTGGGTGAGATTTGGCAGTTTGGAAACTTCAGAAATGTGTGCATTTTGTCTGGGTCATCGAATGTCTTGGCATCAGGTTATTCATCATTACGTCTTATGACCCTTTTAAAGCCTGTAGGATCTGTGGTGATGTCACCTCTCTCGTTCCTGGTGCGGAAAAATTATCTTGTCTTTTCCTTTTTTCTTTTTTTTTTTTTTTTGGCTGATCAGTATGGCTGAAACCTTAAAATTTCATCTTCTCTATTATATTTCTGTTTTCTACTTCACTGATTTCCAATCTTTGGTGTTTCCTTTCTCCTGATTACATTGGATTTCATCTGAACTTCCTTTTCTAGTTCTTAAGGTGAAAGCTGAGGTCACCAATGTGAAACCTCTTTCTTTTCTGATATTGGCACTTTGGTACTATTCATTGCCCTCCAAGTACTGCTTTTCCTGCATCTCACAAATTTTGATATGCCATTTTGCCATTTTTATTTAGTTTAAAATACTTTCTAGTTTCCTGTTTGATTTCTTCTTTGAAGATAGATTGTTCATAAGTGTGTCATTTCATTTCTAAGTTCTTGGAGATTTCTACTTTAATTCTGCTGTGGTCAGAGAGCATATTATGATAGGACATTTAAAAATGCACTGAGACATGTTTTGTGGTTCAAGACAGGTAAATGTTGTTTCTGGGTCTAGGACACCTTCTGAGTCACAGGCTGGAGCAGCCAGAGGGAAGTTGTGTGTACAATGCTCCAAACAGAGGACCTGGAACGTGGCTAGTGCTCACTGGGCATTAACGGCTACTATTACAATTTATGGGAAGGCCGGAGAAGGAAGTTCAGATCTGAGCAGGTGGGGCTGGGGAGTCTGGGAGACGGAGGCTGGAGAGGAGAGCCCCAGCGACCATCAGGGTTTGGGTGTGGGGCTCAGGACAGAGCCCACGCTGGAGCCGGCGTGGGTGCGTGGGGCCTGAGGGTGGGGGTGGGCCGTGAGGCCACCAGAAGAGGCAGGACATCGCCCAGTCCCTCAAGAGCGGCTTGAAGGAGAGAGCTGGCTGTGGGCCTATGGCTACGTGGTAAGCCCCCGCTGCTTTTTGGGCTCCTGGGAGCAGTCGAGTCCCCACGCGGCCCCTCAGGGAAGGCAGAGGCGTTCGTGGTGGCCCTAAGGGAACCCTGTCATGTTTCATTTCTAGACTGGAAGAAGCGTTTCATCGGCATACGGATGCGGACCATCACTCCGAGGTGGGTGTCTGGGGATGCATTGCTGCCGCCCCTCCGTCCTCCGCTGGGGCCTGCCCAGCCCTGCCCGGCCGGGCGCAGGTGTTCCGTGGGCCAGCTGCACGGGTGCTCCCCAGCCTCGGCTCAAGCCAGGCCCTCAGCTCCCTCAGGGCTCCATTCCGGCTGCCGCCTCCAGGAAGCCCCTTTGGTTACCATAACAGATCACCACACACTTGATGGCTTAAGGCACTAGGAATCCCTCCTCTCACAGTCCTGGAGGCCAGTTGTCCCAAATCAGGGCGTCAGCGGGGACGCAGTCCCACCAAAGGCCCTGCCGGGGGCATCCTTCTTTGCCTCTCCCTGCGTCTGGGGGTTCCAGCTGTTTCGGGGTTGTGGCCGCATCCACACGAGGATGGAGGGGACGTGCCTTAACCGTGGGACTGCCCTTTCAGTCTGCTGGAAGAGCTGAGAGCCAGCGACCCAGACTTCCCGTCGGTCAGCAGTGGGATCTACGTGCAGGAGGTCGCTCCAAACTCACCTTCTGAGAGGTAGGCTGCCCTCCAGGAAGAGGGGAGGCGGGACGGGGGCCCCGGCCGGGGGTGGGGGAGGGCACGAGGCCTAGACTGGCTTCTGTGACCTTGTATGACCTTGAGCCCCTGGCCCATGACTTGGCATGGAAGTGGCAGGCGGGATTCTGGCCCGTCGTTGCAGCTGGGGGCAGGCGGGAGAGAGGACGTACCCCCCAGAGCACTGGCCACGACCATCCTGGCTTCAGGGTGGCCTTCCCTTTTATTTTTATATTTATATTTACATTAATTTATTTTTGAGAGAGAGACAAAAACAGAGTGTGAGCAAGGGAAGGGGAGAGGGGGAGACACAGAATCCGAAGCAGGCTCCAGGCTCTGAGCCATCAGCACAGAGCCCGACGTGGGGCTTGAACCCACGAACCGCAAGATCATGACCTGAGCCTCAGTCAGATGCTCAACCGACTGAGCCCCCCAGGCCCCCTCAGAATGCCCTTTTCTTTGGGTTGGGGAAACAGAGCAGTGGAGACCCCCGGCCCCAGAGCTCAAACCCCATGCCAGCCCGACTCCCACCAGCCTGGCGGGCCTACCTGGGTCTTCGTGGCCGTGTTCCTCGTCTGCGAGATCGATGTGATTCAGCTCTTTGCCTCCGGAGCAGACCTTGTCAAGCCCAGATGAGACAGAGCACTGTTTTCTTCCGCCCCAAGTACTGGGGAAGGTGGACTGTGTGCAGCACTGTGAGCTGAGGGATGGCACACTCACGGGGTTGATCCAGGCCCAGAGGGCTCTGACAAGCCCCTTCCCTCCCCCGTCCCCGGTGTCCATCTGTCTGGGGTGTAAACGGTAGTTCTGGCAGCTGGAGGTTGTGCACACGGGGCTGTGGGGGCGGGGCAGGGGCTGGAGTGGAGACGACCCGGGCAGGCAGGTGTCCAGCCCCCGACCAGCACGCCCTTGCTGTCGTCTGAGCTGTGCCGCTTCCGAGGTTGTGCAGGAGGAAACGGGTTCTAGCACAGGGGCTCGGCCTGCAGGAGACATTGTTAAAACACAGATCTGTGACGCCAAAGAGTAAACGCCAAGCTCGGACCCCTTGTTCAGGGTCACGGCAGGTGAACAGCGACCATGCACCGGCCACCCCCAAGGGCCAGAGCCGTGGACCAGGGGCAAGGGTGGCGGCTGCCGGCTGAGGCCTCAGCATGAGTCAGCGCTCCAGACGTGCTTTCGTGGTCAACCCCTCCCCCCGCAGCCCGGAGCTCGTGATTTGCCACGCGTGTCCCCGCAGGGGACCGCAGGCGTAGGAACCGAGGCTCCAGGGGAAGGCTGCAGCCCAGGCTGGGACCCGGCCCTCCTCTCATGCAGAAAGGCAGGCTGGCTTGGGGCGCCTGGGTGGCTCAGTCGGTTGAGCGTCCGACTTCGGCTCAGGTCTTGATCTCGCAGTTCATGGGTT
>NC_043700.1:191335146-191378459 GCF_006229205.1 Suricata suricatta
GTGCTGACGGAGTCGCCTCTGCTGCTGGAGGTGCACCGCGGCAATGACGACCTGCTGTTCAGCATCGCGCCCGAGGTGGTCCTGTGAGGGGCTCCCCACGCCGCCGGCCCAGCCCCAGGCCCCATCCGGGCCGCTGCCTCCCGAGGGGTCGGGACGAAGGACCATGCACGGTCCTCAGCAGAGCCAAGCCCCCCCCCCCCCCCCCCCCCCCCCCCCCCCCCCCCCCCCCCCCCGCCCACGGCTGCCCAGGGACAGAGCCGCAGGCAGGGCTTGGCCAGGGACCCACCGGCCCAGCCTTCCGGGGGCTTGGCTCCCTCCTCACAGTGCCCTGGGGGCAGCCGGACAGCCCCCTCCTACAGATGCTCCTGAGGGCCCCCTTCCAACGCCGGATCCTCTGCAGCTCCCACCGTCTGTCCCACACTCCTGCCTCTACACCTGTCCGTACTTGGCTCTCAGTGTCCAGCCCAGTCCTGCCCACCCTCCCTCCCACTCACCTGCTCAGGTCAGTCCCCCAGCCCGTGACCCCAGGGAGGGCCTCCCATTCCTGCACTGGACCCCACAGTGCCCACCTCGCTGAATGACGGGGGCTGTGGCCCCACCTGCCTGGAGGCCCTGGAGGGGGGCCGTGCCTGACTCCCTCGGGGAGCCGAGTGCAGGGACCCGACCCACAGCAGGTGCCGAGGGGACGCGCCCTGGCTTCCCGGCCAACCCCGGTGGCGGGAGAGACGGGCCAGGAGCAGAGAGCATCTGACACCCTCTGCAAGGCCTCTTGTCCTCCCAGAGGAGACCGACCTTGGGGCGGCGGGCAGAGGAAGCCCCCTGGGGTGGGGGGGCTGGGGTTTCCAGGACTGAGCCGGCCTCACCTCCCCCGCACTGTCCTGCGCCGGGCAGCAGGCTCGCGGGGTGGCCCCGGGAGCGGCGGGCGGGGGCACGTGTGTGTGCCGTGCTGAACTTTGCTGTACAAGGGTTCCCCATGTTGCTTGTACTGTGTGTTTCTCTACTGTACGGAAATTAAAGTTTACAAGCACATGGTCGTCAGCCGGCGGGACGCCTAGGGCAGCCCTCCCCTGCCAGCCACAGCCGGTCCTGCATCCGGACCTGACACACCCGCCAGCCGATGGCCTGGGACGCCACCTTGAGCACAGGGGCCCTGGGCCGGCTCCCCCGCCCACTCCCCGTCCGTGGCCTTGGGCCAGCAGTCGCCAGCCCCCGTCTTGTCCTCTCCCCGGGGCGATGGGGCAGAGTGCCCTGGGAGCTATGCTGCGGGGGCCAGGAGGCTGGGAGAGCATGTGCCCCCTGTCACCCCACCACGCACCACCTGGCACTGGGGAAATGAGGCCAGAAGAGACAGGGCAGATGGCCCAGCGGCATGTGGCAGGGCACTGAGAGCCGTGAACTTGCCCAGGGTAGCAAGTCGGGGCACCGGGGTGCAGATGGGGGCACCCAGCAGGTCCAAATGGGTGGGGCCAGGCCTGGGTTCTGGGCCACAAGGCCCAGGAGGACAGAGACCCCGCTGGTCCAAGCCTCGCAGGGCGGCAGCGGCGGCCTCTGGGCAGCTGCGTGAGCACGGCCTCCGTCTCCTTGGTGGGGGGTGGGGGGCTGAACAACCCCAGGACTTCAAGCCCCTCCCAGCTCTGGGAGCCCGAGGGTTGACAGGCCTTATTTTAAACAACCAGCGCGGAGGTTTTAGAGGGTGGCCTCAGACGCCCGTCACAGCAGTCGGAACTCTGTTTGGTACCTAGAGGGACGCACAGGACCCCAGGCCCACCAGTCAGTGGTGCTGGGTGCGCCGGGTGGCTAGACGCGCGAGTTCTGACCAAAGAGCACTTGGCAGAAAGACCAGAAGGACCCGAAGCAGCTCTGAATGAAGGCGCTGTGTCTGGTTCGAGGCCCCGGTTTGCAATCCTCAGGCTCCGATTACCATGTAAACCGAGCACCCCTCCCCTTCCCAGGCCAAGCCAAGGCCCTGGGGCAGCCCTGAGGGCACTGGGTCCTGGCACTGAGGCCGCACCATGGGAGGCTGGGGTGGTGTTCGCACAGCTGGAGGAGCCCCTCGGGCCGAGGGGCAGAGGGCCCCGGGCACCGGAGCTGATGGGGAGCCCAGAACTGCCCCTCGAAGCTGCAGACCTTACAGGTGGTGGGGTCGTGGGCGGGGCTGGAACTGGGCCGGACCAGGCTCCCTTGAACATGGCCTCCAAGGACATCAATGGCAACCAAGCTGTCAGCCCTACCCCTTCCCCACCACTGCCCCCCGGAAACCCCTGATTTGGACGGGAGGGAAAGCAGGGGGCTGACGTGGGGAGCATCAAGGCCGTGGGGCCCAGAGAGGCGCAGCCCATGGCCGGTCAGCACCTGCTTTGCCACAGTGAGCGCTGAATTAACTGTCACACAGGAGGCCCCTGACTCAGGGTCTGGCCTCAAAAGTGCCCCAAAACGTCACTTCACACCTTGTGCCTCCCTGCCCCTGGCCCCTGGCCTTCAAGGGCCATCCGTCTCCCCCCCGCCTCCGCCCCGCCTCGGGCTGTCCATCCATGAATTGGGAGGTGGGACATGGGGGGGTCTCTGGGCTCAGGCGTCGGCCAGGCCGGCCCTGTGGTCTCGCCCCTGCCCCCGACAGCCTGGCCCCCTCCCTCGGGGGACTTGAGGCCACCCGACGATGGGGGCTGCACTGTGAGGCTGTGCTCTGTGGCCTCCAGGCCCTGCCCCCGCCCCAGCTGGGAGGAGCTGGCCTCCCTAGGGGCTCCTCCAGCTGCGGCCGGTGAAAAACAACTTTTCCAGAGCCCGCCAGCCCCCGCTGGAGCGAGTGCAAAGCCCTCAGGCTCCTGACGCAGGCCCCAAGGCCGGGCTCTTGGCCCGTGCTCCGCTGTCCGTTCTGGGACCTGCACACGGAGGGCCGGCGATGGCAGCGTCCTCGGGGCAGGCGCCCCATCGAGGCCTTCGGGGCTCTTGACAAACACCCAGAATGCAGGCGGGACAGGACAGGTCCCTGAGTCCGATGGCCCCTGGGCAGCAGCGGGACTGAGGCCCAGAGAGTAGGACTTGGGTTGCAAGTGACCTGGTGGCCGGCCGCCAGGGGCGGGGCTGGAGCACAGCTGTGACCTCGGCTGCAGCAGAACAAACACCCGAGGCCTGAGCTCAGGGTCCAGGACGGGCGCAGCCCGAGGGCCACAGCATCTGTTCCTCCCAGGGCCCCTCCCCCCAAGGGGATTTGTGCACCCAGATGACAGGTGACCAAAGAAAGAGCCTGTGGGAAGGGTCGGAAGCTGGGGTCAGCAGGATACCAGGCATGAGCAGGGCCTGGGGATGCCGGGCGGGGCGGGGGGGGGGGCCTGCCTGCCGACACTCGCCCAGCCCCCATCTATGCAGACTCGCCCCCGTCCCCGCCCTGCTCTTGGTCCAGTCTTCAGGTCTTCTGGGGTCCGGCTCTGCACTGTCCCTTCAGTCCCCCTGCTGCCTCCAGCCCCGCCCTGTGCAAGCTGCCCCAGCCCCCCCCCACCCTCCTGGGCACCTCCCTGCCTGCTCTATGCCCCCTGACCGTCCCCATCGGAACCCAGAACCGGGACGTCACCTCACACGGCCAGAGACCTCACAGCCACGGTCGATGAAGGCTCCTGACCCGGGAGCTTATCCTGGACGATTTGGGTGGCCTCCGGCTCACAGAGTCCTTATCGGAGGAGGGGGGTCAGAGTGGAAGACAGGGACAGAAGCAGAGGCAGGGGAGGGGATGTGAGGAAGGGGCTGGGGAACACAGGAAATCTCTAGAAGCCGGAGGAAAGGGCCCCCCAGGAGCCCCAAGGAGGAAACAGCCCCGTCGACACTCTGACCTCAGCCCAGTGACACGGGCTCTGATGTCCTCGCACAGGGGTCACTGCGCGGCCACCTCCATGTCCCAGACAGCCGCCCGCCACCCTCTCAACTCCAGAGGAGGGCTCAGGGCTGGCCAGCCGCAGGATGCCCCCAGCCCACTCCCGCCAGCCCTCGCGGCCCCGCAGCCCGGCCCTCCCCGCCCGGGCCAGGTCAGCACACGTGACTGTGTGTGCAATGAGGCTTCCGTGTGCGTGTGCGTGCTCACACAGCCATGTGAGTGTGCACGTGCTCAGTCACGTGTGCACACGGCCCATGTGAGCTTGCACACTGCACACACGAGCATGCGCATGGCACAGACATTCATGCACACAGCACACGTGAGTGTGCACACACAGACGTGTGCACAGGACACATGTGAGCACATACGGGGCACAAACGTGTGCACATGGCGCACGTGAACGTGGACCCGACACATGTGCATGGAACTGTTCGGCCTCCACCGCACAGATCCTTAGCGTGACGCGTGCTTGCGGACATTTCTTCCGACTCCACATGTCGGGCCTACACCTGCTTTTCCTGGATTCCGTTTCCTCCTCTTTTATAACTTTCTTTTTCATTTTGGTTGAAATGTTTTCTCCAGTAACTGTTTTCGCTAAGGAGTGGGGGAGGGGAATGAAGAGCTGCCATGCTTGAAACATTTTCATTTCTTCAAAATCATTGTTATTGTGAAGCGTGACACACACAGAGAAAAGTGCCCGAGCCTAGCGTTCGAATGGACAGCTGACCCTCGGACATCGCCGGGGCTAGAGGCGCTGACCCCCCACGGAGTCAAAAGTCCACATACAACTTTAATTTTTTTTTAGTGTTTATTTATTTTTGAGAGAGAAAGAAAAAGAGCATGAGTGGGGGAGGGGCAGAGAGAGTGGGAGGGAGACACAGAACCGGAAGCAGGCTCCTTCTAGGCTCCAAGCTGTCAGCACAGAGTCTGACGCGGGGCTTGAACCCATGAACTGAGATTGTGACCTGAGCCAAAGTCAGACACTCAACCGACAGAGCCCCCAGGCGCCCCTACAATGTCCACATACAACTTATGATTCCCCCCAAACCTAACTACTAATCGTCTGCTATTGACCAGAACCTTCCTGATGACAAAGACAGTTAAGTGCCACAGGTGGTGCATGTCCTACGTGCCGTGTCCTGAATGGTAAGCTAAGCTAGAGGCGAAATGTTACCAGGAAACTCGCAAGGAAGAGAAAATTCATTTACACGGCAGCTCTGTATTTATGGGAGGAAATCCCGTCTAGGTGGACCCTTGCGGTTCAGACCCGTGCTGTTCAGGGGTCACGTGTGACAGCCCCAGCACTGCCCCGTCCCTGCCAGGGCCCCCCCACAGCTGCGCCCCGCGGCGGGCACCGCTCCCGTTCCCTCGCGGCTCTAGCGCCTGTGAGTGCATCGCCCAACAGGAACCGGGTTTTGTTCTTTACCTGGTGTAAATGGAACCTCGCGGCATGTACTCACTCGGGGCCGGCCCGCTGGGCCGCATGGCGGGCTCGCGACATTCGTCCAGGCTGCCGCGCAGAGGTGGCGCGGTGTGTTGGTTTTCCTCATCGTGCAGCGTCCGGCTGGCCTCCCGCTGATGCTCAGGCTGCTTTCTGGGTGGGGCCCGTGGCCGCCGTGGTCCGAGTACCACTCGTCCCTGGGAACCTGTGTGAGCACCCCTGGTCGCTGGGGGACGGGTGCTCAGCTCTGGTAGAAACACGAGCTTTCCGAAGTGCTTTGAGTAACCTGCAGTGATGTTGGTGGTCAGCCTTGACTCGGGGGCACTCGTGGGGCACAGAGCGGTGCCCCAGACTTCGGTCGGCGACTCCACGGTCCCTCGGAGGTCGGGCGACTTGGCAAACGCCAGGGACCGCTTAGGCAGCCTTCCTTGTCACGCTCCTTTCACGTCTGGCCTGTTGCTTATTTTCTCGATGTGCCTTTTCCTCCTTGCTGGATATAGTTCTCTTGCCACAGAAATGGGCTCGTCCCTGTTTCCGTCACCGCAAATACCTTCTCCCCATCCTCAGCTTGCATTTCACCCCCAAACTGTGTCCTCTGACCCACAGAAAGATTGGTTTTAACAGACGGATTTACCAACTTTTTCCCTTATGGTTGGTGTCTTTGTGCCTGATCGAGAAGGAATCTTCCTACCCCGGGGTCCCTGCCTTCCTGTTCGCGTCCGACACTTGGTTAGTTTACATCTTGTGCCAGATACGCGACCCGGCTGGAGCTGACGCTTGTGCGTGGTGCACGGGAGAGGCTGTTTCATTGTGTCCATGGTTTTCCCATCAACCATTTCTTCGAAAGGCACGACTTCCCTCCTTGGTGGTAAACCAAGCTCCGTGCGCAGGTAGGGCTGTCTCTGGACTCCTTCCGGCCAGGTGGCCTTGCTCTGTGTCCTCTGTGTCCCCGCCCCAACACCACCCAGTCCCAGTTATTTTGGCTTTTATGACATTGCCATCCGGTGCGGTACCCATCAGGCCGCGCTTTTCCGTCAAGAGTGCTGACCTGTCCTCCATCCTCTGCATTTCCACATGTTGTGGAATAAATTTACCACGTTCCACCCCTTGTGAATTTAGTTAGGAAGGAATTCAATCTACAGATCAGTTCTGAGAGAGGCGACATAAACTTGGGTACTCCCCCTTTATTTGCATTTTCATTAATTTCTCCAAATAGTGTATAGTTTTCTGTGTAAATGGCTTTCATATGATAAATGGTATCTTCTACATTTGTATTAAATTTCCTTATGCTTGCTGGTTTATTGACTTGTTTTTATGGTTTCTTCTTCTTTTTTTTATCATGTGTTCTACTGGCCTCATAGACAACATTCTCCCAAAATCACTCCTTAATTCTCCCAACTGATTATTTTGGATTCTCTACAATCACATCACATTTACATAATGAGCTTTATTTCTTCCTTTTCAATTCTAGTGCCTTTTACTCTTCCAGCCCCACCGAACCAGCTAAACCTCTAGTTCAATGTCATGCAGAAATAACGGGAAGGGACATATTACTCTTGGTCCAGATCTCAAAGCGGAATCTTTCAAGATTTCACCATTAAAATAGTGTTTGCTGTAGGTTTGTGCTATTACCTTTTGTCAGCTTAGGAAAGTTCCCTTTTATTCTGAGTTGGCAAAGGGCTTTTATTATGCACAGATGCTAATGCCAACATAAACCTTTCTGCTTCTATTAAAATATTAAACGATTTCCTCCTTTCTTCTGTTCATGTACTGAAATGCGCTGGTTTTGAAACATTTTACCAGTGTCGAATGACTGGACAAAACCTAATTTTCTCATGAGGCCTTATCGTTTTTCATATTCTTGTCACTATTTTGTCTGAGATTTTTGTGCCCATGAGTGCAGTAGTTCTATACCGTTCCTTTTTCCTAAGGTTCACGTTGGAGTTTGCTCCTAAAATGATCTCTTGACCTGATGTGGGCTGCGTCTGCTCTTGTTCTCTTCTCTAGGAAAGTTGGTGCAGGACTGGCATCATTCCTTTATAAACGGTGATGGAACTTAAGACCAGACCTCTGTTCTTGGAGTTTCATTTGTGGGAAGGCTTACCTCATGGTCTCCATGTCTTTAATGGTTACGGGACTGTTTTGATTTTCTATTTCTTCTTGTGTCAGCTTGGTAAGTCATCCTCTGGAAATGTACGCATTTCTTCTAAGTTTGCAAAGTATTGGCAGAAACTGATTCATAATTTCCTCTTTTTATTTATTTATTCATTTGTTTATCTATTAACTACTTCTGAGAGCAAGCGGGCGAGCCAGGCAGACACAGACAACCTGAAGCAGGCTCTATGCCCAGTGCAGAGCTTCACACGGGGCTCGATCTCACGACCGTGAGACCACGGCCTGAGCCGAAATCAAGAGTCAGATGCTGAACCGACTGGGCCACCCAGGCGCCCCTTTGTTATTTTTTTTAAGTTTTATTTATTCATTTTTAGTGATCTCTATACCCAGCATGGGGTTGGAACTCACGACCCCAAGATCAAGAGTCACACGCTCTACCCCCTGAGCCAGCCAGGCTCCCCTCCTGGCTCTATTTCTTGAATCGTCTTCAGTTTCTATAGTTATGTCCCCATTTTTATTCTTGACGTCACTATTTTTGTCTTCTTTCTCTATTTTTTAATGTTTAGTTATTTTTGAGAGAGAGAGAGACAGAGAGACAGAGTGCGAGCAAGGGAGGGGCAGAGAGAGAGAGGGAGACACAGAATCAGAAACAGGCTCCAGGCTCCAAGCTGTCAGCACAGAGCCCGACATGGGGCTCGAACCCACGAACTGCGGGATCATGACCTGAGCCGAAGCCGGACGCCTAACTGACTGAGCCACTCGGGTGCCACCCCCTTCTTTTTTAATATATGTATCGGAAGGTATAACTTCCCGCCAACACAGCTTTAGCCGTGTCACCCAGGTCATTTTTTCTGGAACTTCCTTTAGGCGATGTTGCATATTGTGCTTGGAGTGTGGAGTCCAGGACCAGACAAAGTGCATCTGAATTTCAGCTCTGTGACTTTCTAGCTGGGCCCTGTGTCCTGGTGACTTCTCATTCCTCAGCTCTTCCATCTGTAAAATGGAGAACATCATAATTCCCACTTGGGGACTAAATAATTAAAACCCTTTACACGTGCCTGGCATGGGGCACGCACTCAACACGTGTTCTTAGCTCTTACCCCCCTGTTACACCCGTTCCCCACTTCTTTGTCTCTGGCTAACTCGGGAGGATTTCCTTGACTTTTCCCTCTTTATTCTATTTAACTTTTCCAGAAACTCTTGGTCTTGGACTGCCTCTTTTTTTCTAGAGTAACCAATTCTCCCCCGGGGGGTGAGTGCTACGGTTTCAAGCCGACCATGTGAACTGCATTTTCTTTGGAGTCAGCACCGCTGGCCCCTCTGTCCTTGTCTGGCTGCCGCTTCTCCTCTCGGGTCAGCCAGTCCTCGATGGTCTGCTGGAACGTGCGACTCAAGGACTTGACTCATGCACGTAAGCGCATGGCAGCCTGAGACGGGGGCCTTGCGGGCTGGCCCTCTGCGGAGGGGTGTGCGACCTCGCCCAAGGCATCCCGGCCAGCAGCTGTCACCCTGTCCACCCTTCCGTGTGGGTCCGCGTGTCCCTCACATACGTGTGTGCATGTGCAAGAGTCTGTGTGCACACAGTTGCCCACGCTGGCCCGGCGCCTGCAGCTCCGAGGGTGCGTGTGCTCCCAGGGCAGCTGCTCAGTAAGTTTGCAGCTGCCCAGCATCACGTGTCATGAGGTTTTCGTGCATCTTTCCCGAAGTCAGAGGATGGAGGCCCCAAACCATATCCTGGAAGCCACCCCCACGTCCATCAATGGAGAGATGGTTCAGTCCCCTACAGTCCATCCACACGATGGAACAATGTTCAGTCTTTAGAGGAACAATGTCCTGACACCTGCTCCCTCACGGATGAGCCTGGAGGACAGGATGCTCAGTGACACACGCCAGTCACAGAAGGACAAATCCCGAGTCATTGTACTTCTAGGGGCACCTCGTGGAGCTGGATCCACAGAGGCAGAAAGTAGAGGGGAGGGCGGTGTCAGGGCCTGAGGGACGGAGGGATGGAGAGTTTCACGGGGACAGTTTTGGCTGCAGAAGTAGGAGGTGTTCTAGGGACGAAGGATGTGGAAGCCACACAACTGCGTGAATGAACTTGAATGCCCTTGACTCACCCCTGACCCACCCCTGACCTTGACCCAGCTCCTGACCCAGACACTTAAAAATATAGCCAAGATGGGTAATTTATGTTGTGTGTATTTTTATCACAGTAAGGTATTTTTAATGGTTAAAACTTTCAATTTTATGTTCTATATATCTGACCCCAGTTTTGAAAGGTGGACAAGGAATGCCCCTCCCCCGGCACGCTGGAACTCAATGTGGCGGTAGACCAGACGGCCAGCCTCCCGCCGCCTGCGTGGACTTGAGGCCTGGGCTTGCCCATCAGTGAACACGGTCGCCCTGGAGCCTGACGTGTGCCCCCTTGTGCCAGCGCCGATGCCTCGTCCCCAGCTCGACGGCACACCAGCCCCCACCCTCACCCCCCACACACTTGAGATACCAAGGTTCCACATCAAATGTTTAAAAAGTGGCAGCACGTCGGATAGACCCAGGCCCCTCTGCCAACACCGTGCTGCCCCCAGGGCCTCGGCCTCCCAGCCCACGGAGAGAAAACCTTCATTCCTTCCCCGTGTCCCCAGACCTCCCCGAGTGGGCGGGCCGGGCCGGGCTCCGGGCACCACAGGGACTCAGGGAGGAATGGTGTGTCCGTATCGTCACTGCTGAGGAAGCACCCAAGCAGGCCTGGCAAGCAAGGCAGGCTTCCATGAGGAGGTGGCATTTGCCACGGGAGATGAACAGGAGGAAGTTCCACAGAGAGAAACAGCGTCATGGAGAAATGAAACCCGGGTCTTTGCGGTTCAATAGACCTAAATTCAAATCCAAAGCCTCCCGCTTACTAGCTGGTAAAGCAAATAACTCACTCTTTCTGAGCCTCGACTTTCCCATCCATAAAATGGGATACTGACGCATTCATCCTGGGCTGGTTATGCAGATGGAGATCCGATGCAGGCGAGGCACCTAGCACCGAGCCTGCCCGTAGTTGAGCACGGGATGAGCAACGGGGACAGAGTCTCTGGGTCACTAAGGTGGCCCAGAAGGTCGTCCCAGCCCCCAGCCAGCGGCCTTCTCACTCAGAAAAAGCAATAATAACAAACCATATGGAGCAAGGCACTTCACGGAGGTGGGGTCTGTGCTCTCTCCCCGAGGTCTGCTGGCGCCCGGTGCCCCCAGGAAACAGCGGCCTCCTTACGAGATTCACAGCAGCACGCTCTGCCCGCATTTTTATACTGTATTTGGGTAGGAAGCACTGATGTGTCGGGTCACCCAAGGGCTGGGCCACATCTGGCCTCCGTCCACTGGGAGTCCACACCTCCGCCAACAGTCCATGTCATCCACAAATAGAGCCGAGTTCTATTTTGGTGCCTCGGAGAGGGCCTGTTCGTGGATGGGACCCAAGTTGGCCACTATCTTGACAATGTGTTTGGATTTAGAGCTGAATTGGGTCTAAAAATAGGTGTGGGGAAGGGGGATGCTGAGGCGCTGTTCTGTGTGGCAGGTTCGGGGCTCAGACGGAGTCTCGGCTTAGAACATGGGGACAGCATGACAAAGCCCTGCCTCCTGGCTTCCATGGGCCCGCTGTCTGAGTATGCTTCTCCGTCTCCAAATGCTGCCTCTTCAGGGAAGCCCTCCAGACTGCCTGGCCAGGGGGCAGCCTCCTTGCTCCTGCCCTCCTGTCAGTCTACCTGTCTGTCTCTCCCCGGAGACGGAGCTCCTCGATCCGCCTTGGCCTTCCTAGCACTGCCCTGCGTGCTTAGAAGCCTACGTCCTCACCTTGTCTCTGCCGTCCTGGCTCCGTGACCTCAGGCAGGTCACTCTCCCTCTCTGGGCCTCAGCGTCTGCACCTGGGAAGCAGAACAGCAAACCCTCCTCAAAAGACGATTGTGAGGCTCCGAAAATATCGATGCCTCCTCTCTTGCTGCCCTGAGACTCCTGCACCTGCAAGAGCCCATATGTCACCCGGAGCTCGCTAGGCACGGGGCTCACACTGGGGACAATAATGGTGGACACTTCCAAGGAGATTCATTAGGATTAAATGGGATAATTCAGGGCAAACAAAATTAAACCTCTGCCTGGCACTTAGTAAGTGTCCTCAAAATATTTGTAGCCATCATCATCATCACCATCACCATAATCATATTCACCATCACCATTATCAACGTCATCACCATCACCATGACTACCACCATCCTCAATATGTTCACCACTATCATCATCATCACCATCACCATGATCACCACCATCATCACCATCACCATAATCATGCTCACCACCACCATCACCATGACTACCACCATCATCAACATGTTCACCACCATCACCATCATCACCATCACCATCACCACCACCATCACCATCATCACCATCACCACCACCGCCATCACCATGACTACCACCATCATCAACATGTTCACCACCATCACCATCACCACTACTATCATTACCACCATCATCACCATCACCACCATCACCACTACCACCATATTTACCATTATCATTGTTCCTCAAGAAGAATCTATTTGCCTACTGATACAAGAGGAAAATGCTGACTTGATGAAGATTTTGTTGGGAGCAGGGAGGGAGAGCACATCAGTCTTAGAGCAACAACTTGAAGACCCTCACGGTCCCACAGGAGGGTGGGCTCCCCCTGGAACCCCGGTCCTCACTGGGAGCCGCCTTCCCCCCTGACCCCACTCCACCTACTCTCTTCCCCTTCCAGGGTCCCTAAGGAACATCAAGCCCCTTGTCCTGTTTTCCAGAGTCTCCCCCAGTGGCACCAGGCCCACCAGACACTGGCCGTGAAGGCCTTTCTTGACCCAAGCGTGTTGAGGTGTCTCCCCACCAGGCAGCCCGGGACAGTCCATGGCTTCCACACGTTTGTTCCGTGGTGTCACGTAGAATGTGCATCCAGACCAATGCTAACACCTCATCAGTTTTTTCCAAAAGAAACCGAGCCTGGAGATTTTCAGGACTCACCCTGGTGGCGCCGGCCATAGATGAGGGTCCCCAGAGGGGGGCACATGCTGGACACGTGCCAGGGCAGCTACTGCGTTGTCACTGCTGCTCTCACGGTGCGACCAATGTGGGACCTGGAGCTGGCTGTGTGGCCTTGGCTGAGGGGCCTCCTCTGAGCCGGTTTCAAAATCCCCTGTAAGGTGGAGACAATGGTGTCGTCCCTGACGTTTTGGAAGGAATGCAATGGGCAGGCTGAGAGCAGTGTCCACAAGGCTCCTCCAAGGAAAGTGTTCCCAACTGGGGTTCCCGGGACCCGGGCCAAGTTCAGTGACAGCGACCGCGAGAGGCCACTACCACAGGCCGGGCGTGGGGATGCAGGCCGAGCACAGGCCGGGGGTGTGTGACCTTGCAGGGCAGCTTGGCTCCGTCCACCCCGTAAAGGTCTAAATGCTCGTGCCCTTTGGCCCAGCCACGCCGCTCCGAGGAACCCGCCCTGGAGACATACGTGTTTGTGCAAAGTCACGTGCTCACAGAAGCATCTATGTGGTCCGTGGCTAAAAGAAGCTTCCTTTGGGGCTGAGGACAGACGGGGGCTGGGGAGGGGGGAGGCAGCGAGCGTGAAAGCTGTCATCCCTTCCCTTGCCCCTGACAGGTCACCTCACTCGGACGCTGTCCCCGGGGGCCACCTGTCTGGTGGGAAGACTCTAGGGCAAGTGAAAGCTCCCAAGAGCACGTGCTCCCGACCCAGGTCCCTGCACTGTGCCAGGGCCCAGCTGCGCTTTCCTTGTCTCTGTGAGCGAGCCAAGCCCTCTGTCCAGCCCCTCCCCCGCTTGGGGACGGCACACGCCCCTCCCCCGGGGGTGGAGGCCATGGGCCAGGCGCTGTCCCCTCAGCACCCAGCCTCCACTCACCCTCACGCTCTGCAGCAGAAGCAGGGGACGCCCAAGGTCGGTATCCCTTCAGAGAGGGTCAGGATCCTTCTTCAGCAGGGGTGGGGCCCCCAGGGGGCTCAGTCGGTTGAGCGTCGGACTTCAGCTCAGGTCACAATTTCATGGTTCATGGGTTCGTGCCCCATGTCCGGCTCTGCGCTGATGGTGCGGAGCCTGCTTTGGATTCTGTCTCCCCTTCCTCTGCCCCTCCCCCTCTTGCACGCTCTCCCTCAAAAACAAACATTAAAAAGGTTTTAAAAAAAGAAGGGGTGGGAATGTAGCACGCTTGGCTCTTGGATGCACGTTCCAGGCCGCGGGAGCCCCTCTGCCTGGTACCGCGGTGAGGCCTTGTGGGCGGCGCAGCACCCGGAAGGCCTCTGAGCCCCCGGGGCACGGCGTCACCTCGCGACTCTGTAAAGGACCTGTTCCCCGCCTGTTTCAGCCAAGGAGCGGTGCTCAGGGAGGGTAAGGGGTTTGCCGGGCCTCACGGCAGAGGGACAGAGCTGAGTCTGGGCCTCAACCTATCTGGTCCCGAAGTTGAGCTGGAGGCTCCGTGCACGCGGCTCCTTTGCAAAGCCACCGCCCATCCCCAGCCTTTGCCTGGTTGGCGGGGACCGAGGGTCCTCCTTTGGAGCCCCTTCAGCCGCCGCGACAGGCAAAGGGCCACAGCCAGGCAGACACGGGGCTGGCGACAGCACCTGTTGCGTGAACGCCTACTCTGTCCTCTCTCCGGGACCAGCTCAGAGCTGGCACGGACCCTCCATCAAGCTCTGCAAGGACCCGCTCTGGACCCAAGGCACGAGGGGCCCAGGGAAGGAGCCCGTAGCACCAGCTGTTCGTCAAATGCCGTCTGTGAGGTCCGGTTGCCTGAGCACACAGGGGCAGGTGCGGTGGGGCCCCGCCCACACCTTGGCCAGCCCGCCTGCAACCATCCCGTCCCTCCTGCCTCTGCCTGTGTTGATCTCAGGCCAAAGGACCAGCCTGGGAGGGTGCCAGCCCGTGCCCGGGGCAGGCCCCGCGTGCCAGTGAGGGATGGCTGCTTGGGCCTTCCTCGTGCCTCCATGGGACCACGCCAGGCGTGCATCCTCCCCTGGGCGGCAGGCCCAGGAACGTGGGGAGGGCACTTCCCGGGGGAAGTGGCCCAGAAGCCAGGCCCTGAAGGCCGAGCACAGTGGGAGGGGCCAGCCCCCAACTGCCCTTGGGTCTCTGAGGACGGGGCCGGACCATGAACGACTGTCCCATTATCTATTTTAAAGGCCTTTGAAGAGACAGGACCCCAGCTGGAGAAGCCATCGCCTGGCGGCCTAACTAGGCTAGAAGACGGGCTGCTTCCCAGGTACCACCCCCATGCGGATGCACGAGGCAGAGGGGCCCCCTTCCGCCCCAGGCCAGCCTGGGTCAAGTTTCACTGGGCCTCCCTCCCCGCCAGAGCCCAGACGCCAGAAGACGCAGGACGGCGCCGGTCCAGCCCGCTCTGCTGCTAAACTCATCTGCCCCGGCCGCTGTCTGTGTGTTCCTTCTTCCTGCGTTTCTCCCCTCAGAAAATTAATATGTCCGTGGCCCTTTACGAGCATTAAAAGTAGCACAGTTCATAGCAGAAGAATCAGAAAGGCAGAAAGGAAAAGATGAAAACACTGGTGACGTCAGCGCTCGGAGGCGCAGGGTGCAGCTTTGCCATCTCCTCCGACAGCCATCGAGTGACCTGCTGAGGGGCCGGGGGGCCTGCTCTGGGTCTGCAGACTGAGCCGGGGAACTGGCCCGTGGACAGTGTTGGGGCCTCCTGGCCACGGCCACAGGGACCCCCAACTATTCAGGTTTTCGGTGAGCCAGTTTTCCTGCTGCTGCTGCGGCTTGAACCCTGACGTCAAGCTGTGTGGCCCCCGGGCCCACTGTCCCACTGAGCGGTGCAGAAGCTGAGCCCCCTCCAGTGCGGCTGTTACTTCTGATCCCGGGGCACGCGGACCCCACCCCCTCCAGCCATCCCAAGGCCCGGCCCCCCAGGCTGGCTGTTCCCTCCACCAACAATTAAGATGCACTTCTCTAGCGGCTAGGCAAGGAGTCCAGGAGGCAGCTTGAGGGCATCCCTGTCATGTGCCAGCCACACCCGCCCAGGGTCATCGCGAAGGCCTACTGTGTGCCGGGCACCGGGGGCTCAGTAACAGGACTCGCGGCCAGAGCAGGGTCAGGCCTCGGACAAGCCTGCCCGCACACGCTGACCTTGGCGCACAGCTGCGTGCTCCAAGCAGCCTCCAGCTGATCGCTCTGGGGCTCTTTGAGACTCTGTCCCACGTGACAGCCTCAGAGCTGGCCGCTGCCGAGGACCCTGGAGGCCTGGGGCGCGTCCGTCCTGTTTGCCGGGATTTGCTGCAAGTGGGTCTCTGAGGACACGGGACAACTCCGTGCATCCACAGCGTGAACTCTCCATGCGCCTGGCCCCAGAGGATAGGGAGAGTGATGCCCGCGCCCCAGGAAGCAGCCGGCGACCATCTGTCCCGGCTTCCCCTGGGGCTCCCAGACCCGGGCAAGGTCTGCAGAGGTCTGGTCCGTCACACCCGGAGGGCGCTGCGGGCATCTGGTGGGCTGAGGCACAGGGTGACTCCCCCACATCATCCGGCCCCTGGTGTCCACGGTGCAGAAGCCAGGACCCTGCTCTTGTCTGACCTGACTCTGACGCGAGGACTGGCTCTGCCTGTCACTTAGTCCAGCCACCGAACCGGCTGACATTCGGTCTTCCCTGAGTGATTTTGTGACCTGCCCCAGCCCTTTCTTTCTGTCCCCCCGTCTGTGAGCCCGCACGCGACTGTGTTAGGGCCACGCCTCGATGCCACCTCGCTCACAGCCTGCCACGTCAGGGTGACACTCCCTGGGGGGTGGGACAGGCCACCAGGGTCCCACTGTTGCGCAGGGCCCAGGGCTCCTTGGGAAGCAGGGGAGGTTTCCTGCGGAGGGGAGGGGCGAGGTGTCGGCCCCAGGTCGGATTCTCAGGGGGAGAAGACAGTGGCCCAGCCTTCGGGCCAGAGCAGTGACCCCCACAGAGGAGGGCGGAGCTGCCTCCCCGGCAGCACACCTCCCATGGCCGGGACCTCGAGACCCACCCAGGGTGTCCGTGCCCCTCAGGATCCCCCGTGCAGAGACTGACCAGGAAACGGGATGCCTGTTCGTCATGAACGCTGACATTTGCGCCAGGAGGTCGGGGAGCAGCAGGGGGTGGGGGCGGGCGGAGGGTCGGGCCGGGAGGCAGCCAGCAGAGCCGGGGAGGCCAGGGGGGCTGGGGCGGCAGGGCCCGGGCCGAGCCCTCGGGCCGCAACTTTGCAGGAAAGTGCCAGGTGGGATGCTGGCCCAGGAGGACGGGAGGTACCCGCCCTGGCAGGTGGGTGCCTGGAACGTAGGGTCTGGGTGAGGGGAAGACCTGGGTGCTGCCCCGCGTCCAGGCACCCACTGATGGGCGTCCCCACTGGTGGGCGACCTCCAGGCTGTCATGAGTGCCAGGCAGGGGAAGCCAACCGGGCGGCTCTGCCCTCTCCAGGCCCTGCAGCCCCGGGCACACAGCCGCTGAGCCCGTCCCTGGGGGTGGGCACCACGCTGGGTCGGAGGGGAGCAGACGGGCCGCCAGCCGAGGGTGGGGTGGGGAAGAGAGGGTGGGTTTCTGGTCCACTCGGGCTTGTGCAACAGAACAGCGGGGTCGGGGCTCCCCCAGCGGACATCTGAGCCTCACGGTCCTGGAGGCCGGGAGCCTTGATCCAGGTGCCGGCAGATCCTCCCTCCTCCGCGTGCGGACGGCCGCCTCCTTGCCGTGTGCTCACGTGGTCCAGAGACATCACCCCGCCCGTCTCTTCCTGTAAACACGCCAATCCCACCACGGCACCCGCCCACCCCCCGCTCTCGTGACCTGATCCTGAGAGTGGACCCTCTCCACACTGGGGGTGGGGCCCTCAACATGTACATTTCAGGGAGGGCACAAACATTCAGTCTACAGCCCCCCCCACTCCGCCATACACACACACCCTGAATTCCGGAACCCCCAGTCCTGGGATCTGGAACGCCGCCGTGCAGAACGGAAGGGCAACCCTGGGACCCCACAGCCTCACGCACCCCTGCACGGGGCTGGGGAGACAGAGGCACAGCTTGCCCGAAGCGTGACGCCTGCAGGCGGACCCGGCCCCCAGGCTCCCACCACCCCATGGAGTCAGATGATGATATGCTACTTTCACGATCCGAAAGAAAGAAATCGCGTTTAACCAGAAACGAAAATCGGGCGACGCGTCCACAGTGCCGCCTTCCGGGGAGACTTTCAGAACCGCGGACCAGACATGCTCGGCTGCCTCACATTCCGAGTAGGCCTTGGCTTCCCGGATCCTGCCCCTCTCTCTCCCTCCAGCCTCTCCCCTCTGTCCCCTCTGCTGAGAACGGGTGGCCGATTGGGGCCGGGGGGTCAGGACACGGCATTTAGGGAGGTGCCCACTCATAGGGCTGCACAAGTGCGTGCTGCCTCCCGAAAGAGGGGGTATCTCCCCACTCCCTGCGCTGCACCTGGTCCCCTCTCCCCCCACCCAGCCCCGCCCGGGGTGCAGGCCTGGACTGTGGACCTCTAGACCACGGAAGACAAGCCACCCTGGGGTCACGCCGGACCTCGTCAGGGTCCCCACAGCCTGAGGCTCTGTGGTGGGGCTTCAGGGGGTCTCCGGGTCTTTCTGTCCTTAGGAAGTCCATGTGACCCGGGCCATGTGGGCGTGAGCCCCTGAGTCCCTCATCCTGTCTCTGGGCCTCCTCTGTCGCATGGGTCCCTGACTCTCTGCCTCACAGAGTTGTATGAAGGGTCTCAGAGGCGGCCCAGGTCAAGGGGTGGAGTGCCTCGAACAGGGCCTGCCTCCCAGCAGACGCCCCGCCCCCCCTCAGCCTAGGTCACCATTCTAGAATGTCAGCCACACCACGGCCAGCTGCAGGCAGACTGGAGAACTCCCGTCCCCTCTCCTGGACGGGCCGGTGGCCGTGGCCACGGTCCCACAGCTGGCAGACCTGGGCGGGTGAGGTAGTGTCTGTGCGGGCCCCGGCCTGGTGCCCACGTGCTGAGGGCGCAGAGGTGGGGGGCGAGGGTGCAAGGGTGGGGGGCCAGGTGGTGAGCAGTGGGGGGGGGCACTGGGCGGCCCCGCCCAGCCCCTCCCACCCAGGGCCGCAGCCCCCATCTGCGCTAGGAAAGAACGCCAGCCTCTTCCTTGGGCCCCGATGGCGCCCCTGGGGCCCTGCCGACGGACAGGTTGGGAGAGCCAAGGAAAGAGGGGGTCACGGGGATACAGGGCGTCTCCTGTTTGCGGTCAGACACCTACCGCCAGAGTCGCTGCGTGGAGGGATGGCCGCTGGGCAGAGACAGCTGCCTGACAGCAAGGACGTGAGGCTCCATCACCCGTGAGCAGCTGGGCGCTGCAGGGTCTGAGCCCCGTGGTCCCAAGCAAGCTGGGCGCAGAAGTCACCGGGCCTGTGGCGACGGCAGGTGCAGCAGGAGGGGACTTGCACGGGGGTGAGGTCCGAGACAGGGAGCCCCTGAAGGCCACAGAGGGTGGTGCAGGGTCACGGACCACAGACCTCAGTCTCCCACGGGCACCAAGGGGACCGGGTCATGGAGGCGTCCCACCCTCCCGTCTTAAAGTCACCTCTAAGTCACGTTCAGGGGGGATGAGGAGTGGCAGCAAGGCATCCCATGGCCTGGGCTCACCTGCAGCCCGGGAGGAGGGCAGGGGGGCCGGCACACAGGAGGTCATTAGTGTGCGTGGCCGTGCACACGCGGCAGACCGAACTCATGCTTACGCACTCACACGCACCCGTACCCCCCAAGGCCCAGGAAGATGTGGGCCACTGACCACAGGTGACCCCCGCCCGCGCAGCCTCTGAGCCTGATCCCCTGGACCAAGACACTGGGGCCTGACCTGCTGGCCTAAGGCATGGACAGCCACCTCCCACCCCAAACCTGTCAGAAACAAAGGAGGCTGCCCTGGGAAGGTTCCAGAAGCTGACCTGGGGTTGGCACAGTGCAGTGAGAAGGAGGGAAGGGGCCGACTCGCTCACAGGTAAGATAGATGTCTGCAGACCCAAGAGCACTGCCTGAGCGCCACTAGCGCCCTGGCCCAGAGCTGTCACTGTGAGGTCACCAGGGACAGAAGCCCTCACTTGCCGATGACTGGCCAGGAGCTCCGAGGGCCACGGAGGGGCTGGCTCGGGGGCTGCCGAGGGAGGGGAGAGCCCGTCCAAGAGCCACAGGTGGGGTCTGGGCCCTGACAACGCTGTCCCAGCCCTGGATCAAGCCGTGCCTGTATCAGTCACTGAGTCAGGCGACGACCCTTTTAGACGAAGCCGGTTTGAGTTGCGTTTTGACATCTCATCACCAGAGGGGCCAAGCGAACCCGGGGAGGGTCTCCTGCCCCCGGGAGTCATAGTCCGAAGACCTGCATCACAGCCAAAGTATGGAAAGAGCCCAAATGTCTGCTGACTGATGAACGGATAAAGAGGTGGTACGTACACACAACGGAATTCTACTGCTCAATGAAAAAGGATGAAATCTTGCCTTTTGCAACAGCCTGGAGGGAACTAGAGTGTATTGTGCTGAGTGACGTAAGTCCATCAGAGAGAGACACATACCGTGCGATTTCACTCGTATGTGGAATTGGAGAAACTCAACAGATAACATAGGGGGAAAGAAGGAGAAATAAGATGCCAACAGAGAGGGAGGAAACCATGAGACTCAAATACAGAGAAGGCACTGAGGGCTGGGGGGCAGGAGGGGACATGGGGGATGGGCACGGAGGCGGGTGCGTGCTAGGAGGAGCACTGGGGGTCGGCTGGAAGCGGCGAATCACGGAATCTACCCCCGGAGCCAAGAGCACACGGGATATACCGTATATTAGTTCACTTGACCGTAAGTTATATGAATTAAACAAAGGTTTTTAAATTGTATCTTACAGCCGTGTTGGTCCAAAGAGGAAGGTGCTCTAGGCTGGATTCCTTAAAACATATTCCTTATTATCTTCACGTTTCCTTCTGGTTCCAAAAGGACTTAAGACCAAACGTTTGCAGGGCCTGTGGGGCTGTGCGTGCCTTGCCCACTGGAGACGCCGGCCCTGACCGGCCAGCCAGAGCCGTGGGCACCCCATCCGCCCAGCAGTGTACCCCAAATGCCGGGCAAAGCCGCCACAGAGGGAAACTGCCCGCCTGGAAAAGCGTGTCCGTGAAGGGGGTGAAGTTGCTGGAAATCTGCTCAAATCTCCCACAAAGGTGTCAGGACCCGAGGGCCTGGTCATTTAGACCCATGGACGCCCAGGAAGGGCGCTCTGAGGGTGAAGACCCAGGAGAGGGTGATCGAAGCACCACTGCAGGTCTTGGGGACACAGAGAGCCCTGTCCCCCACACCTGGCCAGGTGCCCAGTGACCTCCTGGATGCCCCACCCACCACCCCCACCTGCCCACCCCCGTCACCCGGAAACTGCTCCACACCACACGCTCTCACAACCCCACCTTGAGGGAATGCACACCCTTCGGGGTCCCCTCGAGCCTCAAGGTAAGGGCCGGCCCGTGTCCCGCCTCCCAGTCTCCGCCTCTGTCTCGGGGTCCACCCGGCCCAGGCATCCTCACCCACGTCCGAAGGCCCGCAGGCCACCTGGTCCGGCATCTGCAGCCCAGCCTGGGCCCGGCTCAAAGGCCCCAGCCTACAGTCTGGCTGTATCCCGCCTCCTTTCTGGAAGGTTCAGGTCCTCTGGCGTGACCCTGGTGAGCTGACGGGACTTGGGCCATGAGGGTCCCAAGGGGACGGTGAGGAGGGAGGCTGCCCAGCAGGGGAGGGGCGTGAGGAGTCCTAATGAGAACCAGAGGGAGCTGGCGGCCCAGACTTTCCTGGCGGGAGCCTCTCCAATCCCAGAAGGCAGCGGGGCCAGGCCGGGGCCAAGGGGGCTGCAGTTTACAACAGACAAGCCTGAGGCCTCTCCACGCAGAGCCTCCGGGGTCTGTCTGTCATGAGCGTTTGGGGCAAGCAAGGGTCCCCACCTCTTTGGCAGACAGTTCTACACCGAATAGGAGGACCTACTGTGTGCTAGGCATTTGTCCAACCACATCTTGTTATTGCTTTCATTTTCAAAGTAGCCCCACTTTACAGATGAGGAGACTGAGGCCTGGAGGACCAAGCCCTTAACCTTGGTCTGCACGACTGTGCAGGCAGCCCCGTGATTTTATCCCTCTGACCTGTGCTGGTAAGTGAGACAATCCCGCTCAGACCCGAGGGAGGAGGGCCCGGTCTGCTCCTCTCTCAGAGGACCCCCCCACAGCACGGGGTGGGGGGTGCTCTGGGGCCGAGGGTTGGGAAGACGTGCACAGTCCGTGGTCACCAGCAGGGAGGGCCGCGGAGAGCGCCTAGGGGCAGACGCAGGGCAGCCCGGGGGGTGGGGCTGGGAAGGTGTGGTGCCCTGTGCTGGGACCACGGTGCTGGCCGTGCCCCCGGGGGCCCACTGGAGCCGGTGTTCCAGGGCCGGTTCCCACAGCTCACAGACCCAGCAGGTCGGATTCGTGACAGCGGCGAGCTGATGGTGCTCCCTGCGTTGCTGCGCCTCCACGCTTGATGGGCTCGAGGGGAAAACAAAGCCATGACTTACTCCTCTGATTATTTCCGGATCTGCAGTCCCGCTCCCGTGACCACAAGAAAGGGCCAGAGGAGACTGTTCAACAATTAACTTATTTTTATTTCTACTCTTCAGTAGGTAATACAAGAGGGCCAGGTCATTTACAAGGAATTAGGAGTCAGGATGGCTTTGGGCTTGACAATGGCCATACTGACAGGGAGAGGGTGGGGCAAGTCCTGTCCCGTCAGCCCCAGCCCAACGTTTTCTGTAGGAAAATGATTTCCAAAGTAGAATTCTACCCAGGGCTGTGGACTGAATATTTGCGCCCCTGTCCCCAGATTCATATGCTGAAACCCTAACCCGCAATGTGAGAGCATGAGGAGGAGGCCTTTGGGAGGTGCTTAGGTCATGAGCGTGGAGCCCCAAGAATGGACCGGTGCTCTTGCCGAAAAGACCTCAGAGAGCCCCCTCCCCCTCCACCTGGGAGACACAGGCACACGACACCATCTACGCACTAGGAAGCAGGTCCTCGCTAGACGCCAGATCTGCCGGCACCTTGATCCTGGATCTCCAGCCTTCAGAACCAGGAGAAATAGGAACTGCGAGTTCCTGTTGTTTCTAAGCACCCCCGCAACCCAGTCTCTGGTACTGAAACAGCCAGACTGCCAGTCCGGTGTGGGCACAGGATGGGGCATTTCCAGACAGCTGAGCCACACGTTTGCTTTCCCTGCACCCTAATTAGAAAGCCAACACAGTGTGAGCTCTACCTAACAATGGAGTCAGTTCAGACCAAGCAAGATACAGAATACCCGGTGTGTCCAAAGTTCTGGGGAACGTATTTATTTATTTTTCAGTAAGCTTCATCCTCAGTGCAAAGCCCAGCAAGGGGTTTGAACCCATGACTCTGAGATCAAAATCTGAGCTGAGATCAAGACACTTAACCAACTGAGCCACCCAGGTGCCCCAAAGGTCTGGAGATTTAGACAAGACAAAGATTTTGGTGCTGAATTAGGAATAAGCACACACACACACACACACACGATAAAATAACATAGCGATTGATAACTATAGGGAAAAAAATGTAAGGCAGGTAAAGTGATCACAGTATTTGACGTGGCTCTGCTATGGGTTACGTTTACGCAATCATATGAATCCAATCCAAACCACGCTCTCTGTGATTGGGGGGGGGGTGATGGGAAGGAGGTGTGTGGGGTGGGGGCAGGGATGAGAGAAAGCTAGCGCCTCTCCTCCATAAAGGAAGTCAGTACTCGACGAAGCTGAAAAAAAGCAAGAATTGGCAACCCAAGAAGGCTATTTTGGACTACAGACATAAATACCTAAAGAATTAGTTAAAACAAAGAAGGAAGCGGTGTCTCCGGGGAAGAACAGTTGGGCGGTGGGTGCAGGGCAGGGGACTATGGCTGTTCGTAACGAGCCTGGGGAATGACTTAGTTCCTTAGATCACAGGCACATACAGCTTTGACTTAGAATGAGACTGAAGGAAAGCTGTCCTGTGAGCCGTGGAAAAGGACAGCTCGGACGGTGGCCTGAGAGGTGTGTCCCGGGAGGGGAGAGGGGGGTCGGGGGGAGGCGGAGACACGAGATCTCAGGGCCACAGGCTCCCGCTGGAGGCCACGGGCTTGGAGTCCAGCAGGTGAGCCCGGGGTCCCCACTGTGTGGGGTCACGTCCCCCTTCCTGGTGTCCTGTGCCGGGAGGGAGGAAGACATCTGGCCTCACACCCGGTAGCGGAGCCGGAAAGTCACAGCGGAGCCGCGTGGACGGGGACTTCCAGCACCTTGCTCCCACCTCCTCCTGTCCTAACTGGAGTCCCATGAGTGCAGGGGCCGTGGGCACAGGCCTGGGGGCCAGCCGGCGCTGAGGCCATGAGCCCATGAGGCCAGCCCACATGCCATGTGGGGGCTTGGTCCTCCTGGTTCTGCCACCAGATGAAGGGCCAACACGAAGTTTTTCCCATTTGAGGGACAAAGGAGGGAGGGCCAAGAGTCATTTATATTCTGAGAAGAATGTAACATCTGGTGCTCCTGCCCCCAGTTCGAGAACAAACACTCCTCGCAGGGGGGAGAGGGGGTACAGATCCGTGCTCCCGGGCCGGCCGGCCTTGGCGCTCGGGCCCGTTCTCTCCAAATTACCGGCAGATTCTGCAGCGATGACAACAGCTGTGCACGCAGCCTCCTCCCCGCGAGCCCACAAAGGACTCAGCCCCGAGCCCCGTGTGCCCATGTGCCCCGGGCAGAGACACGGGCGGAGGGCTCGGGGGCTCCGTGTGCTCGGTCCCTTCCTTGCTGCTCACTGTGTGGGCTGCAGTCGGCAGCGTAGGTGCCCCCCGAGACCTGAGGGAAAGGGGGTCCTGCTGACTTGGGATCTGCCTCCACAGACATCGGGCAGGTTAAAGTTCAGGGCACTCTGGCTTATAGGACTTCGTTCCCGCCCCAGTCGCACAGCGTGGGGTGTCACCTGCCGGAGGGCTGAGTGACTGAGCCCTGGGGTGAGCCGAGGCAGGAGCCAGCTCTCCGGCTCGAACCCTGGGCCAGGCCAGCGGGGCTCAGAGGACTGTTGCCTCCCGTCTGGACACATCCTCGAAGGACAAGCAAGCGCCTCGCTAACTGCCTGGGCCTCAGTTTCCTCCCCTGGAAAGTGGGGAGAATGGAATCTGAGTGCTCCTGCCGTCTGCATACCGTTAGGGGCCGCACTCTGCTGTGGGCAGCCCGGCCTGGCCCGGGGGAAGGGGGGGGGGGCGGGGGACAGACGGCAAGCGGGCGGGCGGAAGGCAGCACGGATTCCGGAGCCCAGCGTCCCACCCCAGCGGCTGTGTGACCCCAGCCAGGACGCCTGCCCTCTCTGTGCTCAGGGTCTCCTCTTCCGTGAACGAGAGAACAGCTGGGAATGTTCTCCCACGGGACTGTTGGGTGTCTGCAGCGCAGCCCGTCACGGGGGACCTCTCTAGGTTAGTTGAGCAGACAGTAGAGAAAGCAGGTGCTGGGCCAGGGTCAGCTGGAGGGAGAAGTACAGGGGTGGGGGAGGGGCCAGGGGGAGGCTCCCTGGAGGACACCCCAGCCAAGGCCACGGGGGAAAGGAGGCCAGGGGACCCTCACGGTGGTCCCCAGAGGGGCAGGTGCGGGGTGCGGAGATGCTGGACCCCCGTCCACCTGCCGGACTAGACACCAGGTCCTCAAAGTCCAAAATGATGCCAGAACTTTAAGGAGATGTTTCCGACCAGCTTCTTTTATCTTCTAGAAAGAGTCGACGGAAGGACATTGGCGAGAAGTGAAGCCAGGCTCGGGGTTTGGCCGCTGAGGGCTGCGTCCTCTGGCTCGGCTCACAGGAGGGGGTCCAGGCCGCTGCGGACACACCCTGCCATCTGTCCACGGAGCACCTGTCCTCACAGACCGCCCCTGCTCGTGGGCACCCCCTCCTCTGGCCCACCCTTGCAATGGCGAGGGCCCCACCCACATACGTCCACGAGGAGGGGTCCCCAGGTTCGGGGATGGGGGCTGGAGCTACTGTGCCCGTGAAGCCACAGGCAGAATGAGTGCGCAGATTGAGGGCAGCCTGTGGTCCCCGAGCTGGGGTCCCCGGATGACCCTGGGGGCTCCAGGGAGCAGGTGCCCAGGACGAGGTGAAGGACACGGCTTCGGGAGGATGGTGGCCACCGGGACCCCTTGGCAGAAGGCTCCTCTGTGCGGGCCACCGCCCCCCCCCCCCACACACAGGTGCCCGGCAGGGCTGCGTCTCCCTCGCACGCTGGGAAGCCGGACACGGGAACCTGTCACTCGCTCCGGGTCGCGAGGCTCACGCAGGGCAGAACAGGGCTCAGGAGAGGCCCCTCGCTCGGGGGAGGCCCAGATGTCCCGCCCATTGCCTCCCCTCCACCTTCAGAGTCACACTGACCGCTGGGGTCTCCACCCTGGGGACAACCCCCCTCCTTCCACTTGACCGGACCGTGGCCGTCACTCCTCTCTTGGCAGTGAGTGCAGCCCACCCGCAAGGTGCCGCTCCAGAAGATCTAGAACCTTCTCACTGCCCCTGCTGTCCTGAGCCGCCAGCAGCAGCTGGGAGGTCCCCGAGGGAGGCTCTGACCGCCTCCCTGCGTCTTTCCTCGCTGCTCTCGCCCCTGCCCGCCTTTCCTTTCCCCACAGCACCTACTGCTGTCTGACATTTTAGGTATTTACTCAATGATTTCTCACTACTGTTTCTTGCTTGACTCTACGTCTCCCCCGGGGTGTCCGGCCACAGGAGCTGGGGCTCCCTGCTTTGCCCCGTGCACCCGCGTCCTGGAACGGGCAGCTTCTCTGATGGGGGGAAGCAGACTAGGGGCTCAGGAGGGCTCCCTGGAGGAAGTGTGGCTGTTGCGTCTGCCAGGCTGTGCACGTTCAGAAGCAGCGTGTAGCCATGACCAGCATCAGCGTGGTGACACCTTCCCTCCCTGTTAAGTGAGTGAAGATTTACAGAGGCCTCCGCAGAGGACAGGGCCCCAGGGGATGCACGGTGGGGTCCTAGGAACCGGCAGGGCTCGTCCGTGTTAAGGCCGTCCCAAACCGGTCGTAACTGGAGACTCGTCATGTGCACAGAGGCCTCAGAGACCCGCAGGAGACCGCGGAGCCACGGCCTGGCGCATCCCCAGAGAGCACGTCTGCGGGACGGGAGGGGATGCGTCACGCGGTGGCTGAGAGGCAGGGAGCAGGGGTGGAGGGGAACAGCCCCCACGACGGGAACAGGGAGGACAATGAGGGAACCGTGTTGGAGGTAGAGGGAACAGCCTGTGCCGAGGCTCTGAGCAGGGGGCCGCCCGCTGTTCTCAGCGGGGCCTGATGGGACTGGGGGCAGGATCCAGGGCCGGGGCTCCTCTGAGCCGGAATCCGCCGGCACGGCTGCTCACGGTGCTCACCCCCAACAGCAGCCTGGCAGGCGCACCGCTGGAACCCCACTCCGTTGTTTTGGGTTTGATTTGTGTTTTTCTTTTTAAGGAAAAACAGCTGTGAGGCCAAGAGCGCGTGGGTGTTTTGGAGAAACTTCTGATACCTCCAGCCCAGCTTGGGAACTCGGGGCCAGGCCCCCAACACCCGCCTCCGGCAGGGCCGGCTGCCACGATCCCACGCGTGGCCGAGCTGGGCTGCCCCCCCAGGGGTCGCCATCAAGGTGGCCTCAGACTCCGGCCGGGAGGGCACCGACCCTCGTCCGCCCTGCCCTGCGGGGAGAGCTGGCACACCGGCTCGCCCGGCCCGCCCCGCGCTCTCTGGGGCCGCTCGCCGCAGCACCGGTGGCGGCTGGCAGCCCCTGAACCTCTCACGCCAGCCGGGCCCAGCACCTCCACGGGTCCTGAAGGAGTCCCGCCACATCGGGAACGCCGTCCCATTTCACAGACGAGGGACCTGAGGTGCCTGAGCCCTGGACACCAACACGCCAGTTCCCGCCCCTCCCGGACACAGGCGTCCAGCCTAGCAAAGGGCCAAGAGGCAGTGTGGCGCCTGGTGCCAGGCCGAGAGGGGACACAGGGAGGTCCCTAGAGCCGGCATGTGAAGGGCCCTGAACACCAGTCTGAGGCGCGGCCCTGGACCCCCAGGGCAGCAGGAGCCTGGATGCTGGCTCGGAGAGGGGGCGCTGGCAGGGGGGCCCCAGGGGGAGGAACACCCTGAGCCTCGACCGGACCAGGTACGAGGGGTCCGAGGGTCCCCCTGGGAGTCGGGCTGGGGATCCCATGGGTGCGCCAAGGGAGGAGGGGGCCGGGGTGAGCTACTTTCCTCGGGACCCGGCTGCAGCTACCCGGGCCAGGTGAGGCGGGCACCCAGGGCCCTGGCACCTGCCCGGGGCCCTCCCACGGCAGCAGCCCTTTCCGCCAAGGCTTGGCCTCCTGGAGGAGTGGAGAACAGAACCTCCTTTGAGCCTTGCTCCCCTAAGGCGCGCCCCCGCGGAGGGCCACCCCGCTGCCAGCAAGCACACACGCACACACACGCACGCTAAACCCACGGGGGGTCTCTTTCCAGCCATGAGATCAAAACGTTCTGGAAAGCAGAGCCTGGTGCAGGGGGGGTGAGCTGGCAGCCGTGTCCTGTGTGTGCTGCTGACTTTATATTCAGAATAATGAGTTTGAAATGGAACTTTAGATCAGCCATTAAACAACAAAAATGTTCGTGGACCACGACCCAGAAATTCTGCTTCTGGGAGCGAATCCTGGAGAAACAGCCCCAAACACGTGGGGGAAGGGGCGCGCATGCCGTCCCTCCTCCACCCTTGCTGTGCCCAACGCGGGCTTCGGGTCCAGCGCGGGGAAGGGCCGAGGGACCCGGTCGGCTCACGGGCAGATAGTACGCAGCCATTTATAAGGTGCGCACGAGTCCAGGGTGGCACTGGAGACACTGCAAGTGGACTGTGAGCGGGAGAAACGACGGGGGGGGGGTCATCTGAGAGCCGGGGGTGTGGTCAGCCCAGGAGACTCACCGCAGGAAGGGGTGCGCAGAGCCCCCTGCCGCCAGGCACATGTTGGCGTGTGTGGGTGAGGCTGTGGGCTCTTTCCTCTGAGTTTGGAATCTCGTGGAGTCCGTTTATGTGGTTTGTATGGTTTTAGCCAAGAGACATGCTCTGGGTCGGAAGGCCTGTGCTGGAGCTTTGGGTTCAAACCAGCTCTTTTAGGAGCTGGGGAAACTGAGGCACGGCCGGGAAGGGGGCTCCCTCAGCTTCATCCGCCACCAGGGAACCGCAGACCGGAGCCGTGGCGGACATTTCTGCGCCGGCGGAGGGGACATGGTGTCGAGTCGGGGCCGGTGCAGCTGCATGTGGTCCCCCGTGAGCAGGGACACGCCAGGTGCACCCAGGGACCCGCGACGGCCCCAGAGCCCTGTGAACGCAGCCCAGGCGCCCTCCCAGGGCAGGTAAACCGAGGTGCAGCCACACGAGGGAGACCACGGGGCACGACATGGGCAATCTCCAGCCACACACGTCGGCTGGGAGCTTCTCCCAGATGCATCGCTGAGTGAACGCGGCCACAGAAGGCCGCATGCTGAGTGGCCACCCCTGGGTGGAGCAGTGGCCCGTGTAGGGGTGCGGGGAGGGGAGGAAGCAGGCGAGTTCTGCTCACTTGACCTGGTCAGTACGAGCCTGTGAATCTGGGCACCTTGCTGGACGTCCACCACAGAGAGACAGAGCCGAGAGAGGGCTGGGGGAGGGTGCGCTGTGCACTGCTGTCCCATCATTCCCTGGGCTCCTGTCTCCCCAGGACACCTGCTGAAAGGGACGGGGCCTTCCATGCCCTGGTCACTGCCTGCTCGGTTGGGTCCCTGCCCTCCTGGGCCCTTCCAGGAGAGTTTGGGGAATGGAAGGGCGGCCAGGAGGAGCCTGCCCTCCCGTTGTGGTTAGCTTCCTGTGGGCCGGGAGGTCACACAGAAGTGGGGGCTGAGGACAGAGACGGAGGACTCCAGCAGGGAGGGGCTGCGGGAAGGCCCTGGCAGGGGCATGACGGAGAGCCTGCAGGGTTGGGGGTGGTCAGCCATGGCCCGATCTCCCAGGCCAGGGCAGTGCGGCGGCCAGGCTCTGTAGGGCTCCCCACCAAGGACCCCCACACTCGCCCTTGCTGCTCGGAGGGCTTTGAGGATAGCAGTAGAGTTCACTGCAGAAACGGGGTCAGGAGCAGGGAGAGAAGCCTGTGGCGGCAGAGTAGCAGGCCACTCCCCTTCCCTCCCCTTGCTCCACGAGCCTGCCACACCCCTGCCGCAGGGCATGGCAGGCTGGTGTCAGGGCCGCTGGAGCCACCCGCCTCCTGGCAGCCTGGACCCTGGCTGGCCTGGAACACCGGGGAGGTGTGGTGAGAAACAATCTTGAGACTGAATAGTCAGCTTAGTCTGACCCTCACCAGCTGCAGGCAAAGGGCGTGAATCCACCGGGCGCTCAGGCTGGGGGAGGGGGGCTCCCGGAGGCCTCTGAAAACAGGGTCAAACAGCCTCTTGACCCACCGCGTCCACTCACTCACACCCTGGACCTCCCACCATCTGCCTATGGGGAAACTGAGGCCCAGAAAGGGCCAGGAGCTCATGTGAGACCACAGAGCAAGGAACCGGGCCCAGGGTCCTGCCAATACAGGACACCGGGGTTCCAATGACAAGCACTGAAGGCCTCGTGCCCTGAGCCAAGCAGAGGGTGGGCAGGGACTGGGCAGGATGAGTGTCACAGCCCAGACACGTCATCAGTACTGTCCTCCACAAACAGCTGTCACAAAGAAGGTGGGCTTGGCAGACGTGATTGCTAATGACCGGCGAGAGGTAGGAGGGTCCTCTGGATTCAGTGCCTCGTGGCCTTGGGCCTGCAGTGCGGGTGCCGCAGGTGGACGGGCGGTCGAGTGTGGGCGTGGAGGGGACCGGCCCCTTACAGGGAGGGCGGGGAGGCCAGGGCCTGTGCAGGGCAGCCAGACAGGGGGTCTGTCCTGCCACCAAGCAGCCTGGGACTCAGGCGGCCACTCAGGGACCGTGCTGCTGTCACTGGTTTGCCCGTCACTGTCCCCAGCATCCCCCATGGTCTCAAAGCAGGTGCCGCCTCTCCAGGCAGGCAGGTGTGGGAGGGCAGAGGGGCTCCCCAGAATCTGTCACCTGCCTAAAGCCCTCCCCGAAACCAGCCCCACTGCTCACATCCCCTGCCCGGGCCTAGGAGGCGCGGCGTCCCGGCTTCCTGGGGCCACTGTAACATAGACCCACAGGCTGACATCTGTTCCCACACGGCCCAGGGGCCAGAAGTCCGAGGTCAAGGAGTGAGGCAGGAAACCGTCGCCGTCCTTCCCCATGTCCCCCCGTGGTTGTGCCCGTGTGTGTCTGTGTCCCAGTCTCCCCCTTCTATAAGGACACGGCCCTAGTAACCTCATTTCACCCAGATCACTTCTTTAAAGACCCCATGTCCAAACACATCACGTCTGAGGCCTGGGGGGCAGGGGGGCACCACCCAGCCGTCCTGCGTGGCCACCCCAGCCAGCCTCGTGCTGGTCACACCACAGCCGCTCGAGCCGCTGTCTTGTCACGCTCTGTCCCCAAGGCTTCCTATTGTATAGCCTGAGGAGTCAGCTGCGATGCGGTGACCTCACCTGGAAAAGGCATCTGTCTGCTTCTGCCCTGGTGGAAAGTCTATGCAAAGGTAACAGGCCGTGAAATGCTCTGGGCTCAGGGCCAAGCCCCTGCCGTCTGAGACTCTGCCCGTGTTTACCAAGCACCTAGCTTGTGCCCAGCACGGTGACAGGCGCTTGGCGGGTGCAGCGAGGGTCAGTGGCTTTCCAGGAGGTCCGGATTCCCCGGGGGAGGTTCTCGGAGGGCGGCAGGAAGGCAGTCCAGGAGGGGTGGGTGGGTGGGAAGTCCAGGCTCCTGTCCAGCGCGGGGACCCCGCGTAGACTCTGGGCTGGGGCTGGGCTCAGGTTCGTGTTGGACAGAGTCGGGGGGAGACTCGCCCGGAAGGCCGGGCTCCGACCAGAGTGGAGGTGTGAGCTGGGCCAGAGCGCACGCAGGGAGGACCCTGAGCAGCTGGACAGAGCAGGGAGGCAGGAAGGACACGCCCAGACATCTGGAAGGAGTGAAGAGATAGTCATCCTTGCTGCGTGTGGGGGTGCTGGGTGAGTGGGGGGGAGGGGCCGAAGGATGAGCCGGTGCTGAGTGAGTGTGGGAGAGGCTGGTGGGTGTCCAGTAGGGACTGGATAGATGGGGGTCGGGGCTGGTGGGAGTGGGAGGAGCTGGATGAAGGCGGGGAGGGGCTGGTGGAAGGGGAGGTTCTGGGTGGAGGTGGGAGGGGCTAGGTGGAGGTGGGGGAGGGCCTGGGTGTAGGTCAGAGGGGCTGGATGGGGGCAGGGAGGGGGATGGAAGTGGGGGGGTGGAGGTGGGAGGGACTGGGTGGGGTGGAGGAGGGGCTGGGTAGCGGTGGGGCGGAGCCAAGTGGAGGCGGGCGGGGCTGGTGGGGTGGGCGGGGCTGGTGGGGTGGGCGGGGCTGGAAGGACCGGGCACTGATGGGTGTCCACGGCTGCAGCCCCCCATGCCTCCCGAGGTTTCAGGGTGGCTTGGGGAAGTGCGGCGCCCGGTCGGAGGCCGGGGTCTGTTGAAAGTGCTATGGTCCTGGCCCTGGAGCCCAGCGGGGACAGGACATAATCCCTCCCCTGCAGCCCAGCCAGCGGAGGGGTCACTTCTCCAGCCTCGCTGCTGGAAGATGGGGAGCAAACACAGACCAGACACCCGTCTGATGCCAGCAGCTGGGCAGGACGCCACGGCTGCTTCCCTCCTGTTCCCACAAAGGGCTGTGTGTCCCCCAGGCAGGGCCTGTGTCACAGCTTTCTGAGCAAGGCGAGGTCTCACTGCCTGGGCCCGACGAAGGCCTGCGGGGCAGGGGTGGACACACTGGGATGGGGCGGGGCTGGCACTATCCGCAGAGCTGTCATCATCGCCGTCACCGTCACCGTCACCGTGGCTGCAGACGGAAACTAGGAGGGGTGCGGAGGTGAGGCTTCTGTGGCCTCTGGTCCCCGAGTGCCCTGACTCGGAACCACCTGCCCTCTCTGGGAGGCAGGGTTGGCCTTGCTCTGAACGGGCTCCTCGGGCCCCCAGGGGCTCACCTGACTGCAGGTGAGAGAGCGCATGGCGGGGGGAGGGGGGTGCCAGCCTCACACCCACGTTCTTCAGGGTCAGTGAGGACTGGCCCTCCCAGACTCCTACGGCTTTCGATTCTCTAAGAGCCTGTCCTAAATCTTCGTCATCCCCTCCCCCCAACACTTCAGAACAAACCACCAACTGTGGCCTGTGACCCCTGCTATGCCAGTGTGGCTGGCAGGGCCTGAGGAGAGAGGGTGGAGGGAAAGAACCTTCTAGAAGGAGGTGGTTACCACAGAACACAAGGCAGCAAGTGCCCTTTTGCTCTTTTTGGCACACAGCGGGCCCTGAGCGTCCTCTGGACGAGCCCCCGCCCGCGGGAGCCCTCCCCAGGGTGACTGCAGGCTGGCCACCCAGGGTTCCGACAGGCAGCGTCCTGCTCTGGAGAATGGGGCCGATCCCCCCCTCTTGAGTGCGGGACACAAACTACTGGCGGCCCAGTGAGCTGGGGGGAGGGGCCGGCGGGGAGGGGCGGGGCCGGCGGGGGAGGGGCGGGGGAGGGGCGGGGCGGGGGGGAGGCCCAGGTGTGCACCCAGCTCCCGCCCGGGACCGCTGCCGCGCCACCTTCGGGGACCATGTCCTCGCTGTGACGCTGTGACGCGGGCCCCGAGCGGACCTTGGTCCTCCAGCCAGCGTCTCGCACCCGTCTCCTGCCGCCTCACTGCGAACAGCCGCCCTGCCCGTGTCCCCCGCCCCGTGAACCCCCTGGACACACGCCTCCCCTCGTTCCCCTCCGGGCAGCAGAACCTGCGTGCCTGTGCCCCACTGTCAGAGGGACACCGGACCAGCCACCAGCCACTCGCTGCCTCAGTTTCCTTCTCTGAAATGGGTGGAAATCCCAACTTCTCGCACTTCTGGAGGCTGGGAGTCTGAGATCCAGGCGTGGGCAGGCTGGTTTCCCTGGAGGCCCGCCCGGCCTGCCGATGGCCGGCCCCTCCCCAGGTCCGCACGCGGCCGTCCCTCTGCGTGTCTGTGTCACACCCATCCCTTCTAACAGGGACACTTGCTGCCCTGGATCAGGACTCACCCACGTGACCTCATCACCAGCCCCGCGGAGCCCGGTCTCCAAACACAGTCACACTGAGTCGCTGCGGGTGAGGGCTGCGTGTGTGCCTTTGCGGGGACACGGATCCGCCGTCACCCCTTGGGCGGCTGGTCCTCCGGGAAGGAGGGTGTGAACGCGGGGACTGCGCACAGCCGCCCCCTCCTGCACGTGTCCCCACGGAGGGCCAGGGACAGTGGCTGAGCAGGCGTGACCGCAGCCCCCTTGGGCAGTTTTGGAGTCTGGGCTCACAGACCTCCTCAGGCATTGTCACCTACGTGACGTTCTCCACAAGGACTGACACTCATGCCGTAAAGTCCTCTGTCACTGCAACGGCCAGTGAGCATCTCTGGAAACGGCATTCTTTCACTTAACAGGACTAGAGGGGGACCGCAGCTTGTACTGTTTTCCTTGGGGTGATTTTTAAAGAATTTTAGCCGCAATAATATTGCAAGACGAAAATCGGGAGTTTCCACTGGCTCCTGAGCTGCGTCTAGTCCTCTGGCCGTGGCGTTAGCCCAGAGGCTGTGCCTGCTGAGATGGGGGCTCCATTGGCCTCAGGGTGAAGGATGCATCCGCCCCTCTGCTCAGCCCGCCCTCCGCCCAGCCCCTCACGGCTGGGGCCCTGTTCGGGGCTCAGGGAGACGCCCATCCCCGGTCACAGGGTCCAGGAGAGGCAGCCACATCCAGGGGGCCGCACTGGAGCTGGGAAGGTGGCAGGCGTGGGCAGGGGGTCAGCACCAGGGCCGAAGCAACAGCACAAACCCAGGGTAGTGACAGGAAAGCCCGGGTCTCAAGTGGGGAAGGGTGAGCCCCCCACCGGATGGAGCGATGAGACCGTAGTGTAAGTGCCCATCAGTAAGGAGCATGGGGCCAGCATGCACCTCCTCCCTCTGCAGATTCTAGACCCACCCACCTCACTCATTCATGCACTTCATTTACTCATTCATCTTTTTCACGTAACTTGGTTATTCATCTGTCCATCTGTCCACCCACTCACCCATCCGTCCACCCGTCTGTCCGTCCATCCATGCCTCCTGTCAGGACTTGTGCTGGGCGCTGATGGCAAGAGAGGATCCTGATCCAATCCCTGACTTCCATGAGCTTCCAGACTGATGGGAAGACTGGCCACAAACCAGCCAGTGTTTTCCAGGGAATTCTGGGCTACGACATAGTGAAGGAGCAATGTCACGGAGTCCCTTTTGGGGAAAGGCTGGCAGCTAGGCAGGGAACGTAACAGGCCATGGCAGCTGTGATGCCAAGTCGGAAGGGAGACCATGGCCAGCACCACCCCCACACCCACACCGGAGCCCCAAGAAAGGACGCCCAGGGCGCCGGGGCAGGTGCAGTGCCCAGGGGCTATCCTGAGGTTGGTAAGTCACGCAGTCGGCCGGCCGCAGGCAGCGCCCAGGGATGGAGTGAGCTGCCCACCAGGCCCCTGGCCCTCAGTGGCCAGGTGCTCAGGGCACCCACACAGAGACCACATGCCCAGGGCTCTCCCAAGAGGTGGCCCTCTGTGCGGGCTCAGGGTTCACGGAGAAGGGCCAGCCTGGAGCCACATGACCCTGGGCCCTGGAAAAGAGCCTCCTTTGGGGTGGGGGCTGGAGGCCAAGAGCAGAGCTGGCCCTTGGGTGCGTGTGGGTGGCTGGTGGGACCAGACGTGGTCATTCCCCATCTTGGCATCTTTGTAAAGGCCCTGGGACATCTCTTCTGCTGTCCCCAGGGTTACTGACTACCCTGTTCTCCCCAGAGCTCAGGCCCCTAACAGAGGTCATGGTCCTCAGACTCTGCACATCACAGGGCCCCGGTCAGTGAGCTGCGTGCAGGCCTTGCCCAGGCGTGGGACTACACGACACGGTAGTTCATCAGCCCCTGCAACCCTGGAAATGGGCATCGTGACTTACAAAGGAGCAAACACGCTCAGGAAACTGAGGCCGCGTGCCCAAGGATTCACAGACAGCAGCCGCACAGGCCTTGAACCTGGACCCACCCGCAGAGCCGGTCCACTCCAGAAGCTGCCAGAAGGAACATCGGGCGAGGGCGTTTAAGGACGATGACCGAAGAAAGCCGTCTTGAGAACCGACTTTGTGCAAGCCTTGCTCAGGGCGAAGAGGAAGCAGCTCGAGCGATGTCAGGAACGTTTGCGAACCGAAGTCAGGCACCTGGGACAGGCGCCCGACTCTTGCGTCTTGTTTTCACGCCCAAGCCGCTTCCTGCTTTTGTAAGTACAGACTCAGTGTCCTCTCGCAAAGTAAACAGCTCAGCGTGACGTGGGCCTCCTTGCCCAGGAGACTGGCAAATCTGGTCCTATGAGCAAGCGTGTAAGGAGACTGACCGTGCTCGTGTGCCATTTCACATGTGCCTTCCTCGGGCACTCCCAGAGCTGGGCCACCTCCCCGCGCCGCCGGGCACTCTGGCGAGACAGGAACCAGCTGAGGTCGGTCCTTGTGCCTGAAGGGAAAGGGGAGCCTTCCCGGCGGCCGGCAGGACCCCTGGGGTCTCACAGGGCCTCACGGACCTCCTGGACTTGGTCAGTGCCCACAACCGAGACAGGTCCCCGCACAGACGTTTCAACGACAGCAGGTGGCCGTGGGGTGACCGTGAGCCTGCGTGGGGTCGTGGGCTGTGCCACGTGGCCAGGGGTCCCTGATCCGGAGACCGAGGATGTCTTCCCACCCCCCATGGAGAGTGGACCTCACACACGTGTAGCCAGGAGCCACCCAGCAGGGCTGCCCTGCGGTGCTTGGGGTGGGGGTGGGGGGTCGCCTGACGCTGCGCTTCCTGTGTGGGGTCTGCCGGCCCAGGTCGCCTGCCTTGAGCTGTTAGGCAGCCACGTGCCTGGAGGCCACTGCCGTCTCTGACGGGCCCGCCGTCTGGGGGGACACACTCCCCATGGAGTCTGGGGAATGTCTGGCCAGCTGCCGAGTCTCGTAGGAGGGAGTCTTGGGAACAGGATGCTCGCGTCAGCACGGCCCTCGCCCTTGCATGGCGGCAGGTGCGGCTGGGTGCTGGGCGCATGCTGACTTCGCAGAAGGGGTGTCCCGAGGCGGCAGAAAAGACCGGGGCCAAGGTGACTGGACTGAGGCCAGGCTATCAGGAGCACATCAGAAGTGACGGCCACCAAATGTCAATGACACATCCTGTGACAATAGAGGGCCCGACAGCCACCGTGGCCACAGAAGACCTCAGTCCCAGGGTGTCAGTGGGCTCTCACAAATGATGATGGGGTTTGGCGGCCTTGTCCTGTCTTCTTCAGGCTCTCGTGGTTCCGTTTGTATCCACCCGGCCGGCTCCCAGCGGGGAGGGCGCCCACTCTGCGCCACTGTCCTCGGGGAGTCCGGCATCCCAGCACGAGCACATGCCGCTGTGTGCGCCCGGACACAGGTCCCTCGCGTGGTCCTCCGGCTTTATGTCTCTGTAATCCGTTCCCCTCCCACGGCATCCCCCCTGCGCCAACGCCGAGGGCATTTCCTGAACGTCCGAGGCCAGACAAGGGAGCCCCCATCACCTGTTAAGTGACCAGCGGATGCCAGCCGGGAAGCTTAAATGACCCCCGAAAGTTCTGGAAAGGTAATGGCCAAACCTTCAGTATTTGCCAATGACAAGGAAATCCAAAGAGAATCAATGAAAAACTTATTGTATTTAAGTGAGGTTTTTGAAAAAGTAACCAGTTACAAAGTAAAAACACCAAAATAAGACAGCCTTTTATTAAAATCTTGAAAGAGTGGTCTTAGATGGGAAGACCATTCACCATAAAGATATAAATCCTCTTGACGGTAATCTATAAATTAAAACCCCCAAATTCCAAAGACTCGTTCATTGATCTGGGGAAGGAGAGGGCGGGAGGACTGAACGATACAAAATTCGCATACTAACAAATGTTTTTCAAAAGATGAGAGACAAGGCCTTACCTGCCGCAAAGGATCCTGGGAAGTACGAAAGCCACATACTGGTAACATAGGAGCTGATGTGGGGGAGACAGTGACCTAGAAAAGGGCGGATATAGGTCTGGGACCCCCATGATTCTAGCATTCGATGCAGGTGGCTGGTCTGGTTAGGGCCACACAAGGGGCCAGTCCGACCCCTACCTCACACCACACCGCCACCTGACTCCCCTCATCAGCTAAATACTGTGATGCTCGCTGAGAAAAATAGATGAGACTAGCAATAATCTTGGTGTGGGAGAGAACCTTCCAAGCATGGCCTCAAAGGCCAAAGCAGAAAAGATTCTTAGCTTTGCGTATATAAAATTTCAAATTTTATTTGAAACGTCGTGTTAAAGCAAAAAGAAAAAAATAATGAAAAAGCAGATGATAAACAAGGAAAAGTAATGGATCATACATATACGTTCAGGTGTACTGTCCTTAATATGTAAAAAGTATTTTTAAAATCAACAAAATATCACAAAGACTAACGGCTCCATTAACCCGCGAAGAGGCAGGCATCACAGAACCGATAGAAACAGCCTCTAACTGGATGAAAAGGCACGTGCAGACCCTGGGGTGGGGTGGGGGGAGCGAGAAGTGCCCACCTGCCTGGGAGGAGCCAGGGCTCTAACCTCCCAGACTGGCACCAGGAGGAACGCTGGCAGACTCATCGGAGACACACGGGGATCTGCCCAGGCAATCCGGCCCCGCCTGGGCCTCATCCTAAGCACATCCACACGCGCACCACCGCCTGTGACTCTGCCACCGCATCACGAACCCCACCCTCCAAGTGCTGATCCCAGTGGTCCGGCTTCCCAGGCGGACCCGTCTGTGTCCCTCAGGAGGCTTGTGGGTCCCGTGCTTCTGCGCTGCTCGGAGGAGGTGTCTGAGGCTCGGCTCTGAGCGGGACAGGGAGTCTGGCAAGAGCATGACCGACCCCGCTTCTGGTAGGGGACTCACATGCACACACGCGAGTGCACAGACACAGAGGGCCTCCGGCAGGGGGCGCTCCAGGACACCCCCGGCGGGGGAGGGACAAACTGCCCGCGGGGTCCCCTGCAGTGGCCACAAGTCCGTCAGAGGCCACGCCTCAGAGTGGCGTGGGGCAAGGGGGCATGAAGCCGGGACCACAGGGAACCCAATTCTTCAGCCTTCACCCGGGAGCACGGGGCCTTCTCTGTGAGGGGGCGGTGCTTCTTTGATGGTTTCTAGTGCCCAGTGGCCACGCGTCCCCTGCACGGCTGGCTTTGCCAGACTGTGTGACTTGCCAGCTCCTTGCCTCAGGAACACAGGCGATCCTGATGGACGGATGTGACCGCACATCCCCAGAGAACCTGCACGCGTGACACCAAGAGCCCAAAGTGTTGTGTCCCCAGACGTGCACCCGCGGCCCCGGACGGCCGCTTCGGGCCGCTGGTAGAAGCCCCCAACTGGGAGATACGTTAACCTCGGGAGAGGCTGCTCCCCGGGTAAAAGCAGGATGCTGATACTAGCGAGCGCCAGCTTGTGCCAGCCCCGGGCTGGGTCACGGATTCAGGACAGCCTTGCGGGGGCTCTGGGCCAGACCTCGTGCCTGGTCCAGCCCCACCACCCCCTGGCTGTTTGGGCCGTGGCAGTGACTTAGGCGTTTGGGGCTCAGTCTTCTCATCTGTCAAGCGGGCATGGAAAAAGGACTCGCCTCCACGGCTGCGTGAGGGTCCGAGAAGGGGGGACGACCAGGTCCCTGCGTGCAGTACGTGCTTATCAAGTCGCCCGTGTCCCACTGACGTGCTCCTGCCAGCCCTGTGGTCGGGGTGGGGCAGGCCCCCTTCCTAGGCCTGACGACCGAGGCTTAAGACATCAGGTCACCGTTCCGGTGATTTCTGAAGCTGGGAAGTCAGGGAGCGCAGGGGCGCTCTGGGCTCTGAGGGAAAACCAGACACTGTCCTTGTCTGCGTGATGCCAGCTCCAGCTCTGTGATGCCTGGGTCCCGGTGCCCGCCGCGTGTGCCAGGGGTGAGGAGCGGACCGCGACAGGAGCAGGGCCCCCAGGGCCGTCCTCGAGCCGGGACACACACGTGCCGGACCTGCTGGGCAGCAGGGCCCGGGCCCGCCGGAGGGAGCGTGCCCTCGCACGCAGCGCGGGGGATCCGAGCAGCTTGCCGGCTGCGGAGCAGACCGACCGGGCAGCAGAGCGCTAGAAAGTACCACGCACGTGGCCCGCGGGCCAGGACTTCAAACCGACCAGACCCGTGTCATGCAGCTTGTTTCTTTGGAAACGTGTCCTTGGTGGAAACTTCTGTTTTCACCTTAGGAAGTCCTAAAATGGACTTTTTTCCTCCCTAAATATCTTACACTACATCATTCACGTATGATTAAAATAGAGTTTAATTCCATGAGAAAGTCGTGTTAGTTAGCAGAGCGTCAGACTGGCCCCATTAGGCATTCGGTGAAGCAAGGCTTGGTAGAAAGAGTGCAAAAGATCATCTGACCAGACCCTCCAATTACGAGGGGTCGGCCTCCCGTTGGGGGTGTGGACACCGCGCGTGCCAGGTCCTGACTGTCAAAGACAGAGTCAGCCCCCCAGGCAGAGGTGACCAGGCAGATTTCCCTTTGGGCCATGAGTCTGGCGGCCTCGTCCGGGCCGCGCTTGGGGCTGAGCCCCAAGCGCAGCCCGGAGACAGACCGGCGCGGGACCCGCAGGCTCACGTTCAGAAAGCTGCAGCGATTTCCAGTATTGTCCGGACGAGAGTTCGAGGTCAAGTTCCCGTGGGCTGGAGCAGCTCAGACGCAGCTGACGGCCAGTGTTTCTACAACTTGGAGCTCGGGCCTCCCGTGCGCGTCTTCGTGGCGAACTCGGGCCAGCACGATGGCCGCGCCAGGACGTGGCTGCCCTGGAGGACAGCGGCCCACAGGTGTTTGTAGAGCTGCAAGCGGTAAGCACACACGTGACCAGGAAGCAAGCGAACACCCGGGGGAGCAGGGGGGCAGACACAACCCCCACCCCGTTAACTTTTGTTGGAAACACAGGACGTTCTGTCACCTTCTAGAACGTTCTAGGATGACTGAATTTCCAGACCTCTGTTTCTCTAACTGAAAGCAAAGGGCAGAACATGTTTATGATGACAGCCTCGCACACACACCCTCTTCTCTGGGGACTGGTCGGGGGTGGCCCGCACGGACTCCACATGCATGTGCTGGCGTAGGCCCGAGGTGCCCTGCCCCACGCGGCCCTGGCTGCCCCCTCGGGCCAGCCCGCCACCTCCTCCAGGACGTCCGCATCAACTGCTTCCTGCCCGGCAGCCCGACGGGGCAAGGGCAGCGGCCGCTGTCCCGGAGGAAGAGCCGTGAGCGTCACAGGAGCCCGCGCCGGTTCTCCACTCGCCCCAAGCCCGGCCCTGGGCTGACCTCCAGCCCCCGGAGACGGGGGACCTATTGCATGCTGGGCTGGTGTCAACGACGTTTACTTTCAAGAAGCCTCTGCAATTCACCTCAACCCCCTGCTCCGCCCCCTCCCGGAGCCCCTCACTCGCTTCCCCTGTGCAGGGCACAGCCGGCAGCCTGGGGCCCCGGGCGTCTCCAGGCATCTCCGGGCCATCGTGTGAAAGAGCCTCTGGTGGCGCCCCATCAGGTGCGGCCTCGGGCGGCTCTGGTCCCCACTGCAGGGACGCGCCCCTGTGCCGCTCTCCTGCCCACGAGCCAGGCTGTCTCTGCAGGGCGGCCACAGGGCTCAAGGGTGGCAGCCGCTCCGGCGCCTTCTGCATGTGTGCTTGGGGCCCCGTCACCATCTCGGGTTCGGCAGGAACCACCATTGTCCCCCAACTGGCCTGGCTCGCACTTGGACACACGGTGCTCCCCGCCCCTGCCCCTGGGGAGGCGGGGGGCGGCCGCGCTCACCTCGCCGTCGGCTCTGGCGAGTGGTGAGTCCAGGACAAAGTCGGGAGGGGCGATCACGTCCACCAGGGCGATGGCATCGTCTTTCAGCTGTTGGAAAACAAAGTGCGTACGCTTGGCAGCCCCGGAAATCTCCATGGCGACCCCCGAGAAACAGAGCCCGGCCGGCCGTTGCCACGGCCCGCTGGCAGCAGTGAGTGCGTTCCCCTTCTGTGGCCTGGGCCGCAGGTCCCCGAGGGCACGTCTGGGTATGTTCACCGTGTCGCGAGACACTCAAGGCTTCCAGTGTGTTAACTGGTTTTTGGCACGGTGGGGGCGGCTCTGCAGCTCGCTGCCGGCGGCCGCCTTGTCCTGCATCTCGGTCCTGACCTATCTGGGCAGCGGCTGCTGCGGCGGAGGACAGTACGTCCGGGAAAAACGTGAGGATGATGTGTTTATGGCGCCTGGCGCGCAGCAGTTTTACGACCCTCCCGTCCCCTCCCGTCCCCTCGTGTGACCCATCCGTCACCGGACACGTGGAATTTACATGGGAAGGCTCCTGAGAATTTTCTTGAAATGCAGAAACATCTTTTTCTGAGGAAGGGGTCCCAGCTGCGGGGACAGGAGCCCTGCATGGGGCTGCTGCAGCGCCGGCCGGAGTCCAAGTGCACAGGTGGAGGAAGGGGAGCGCCCCGGGGGCTCAGAGGCTGCTCTGCGGCGCCCCCGCTCCTCTGCCCCCACGCCACGTGGTGCCCTTCGGGCCACGGATGGACAAGCCCGCCCCCTCGAGGTGGAGGTGTCATCGGAGGGAGCCCCTTGTCTGGACAAGGGTCACAGCCCTGCACTGACGGCATGCAGGAAACAGTACGCCTGGGTGCCGTGGGGGCTCTGTCCCACTGCGTGCTGCCGCTGAGGCCACACGCCCACCCACGATGCCCGCGAGAACCACTGGATCGGCCAGCACCCTGCGCCCTGCCCAACCTGGGGCTCCCCGAGCGGGCACGAGCACCGGTGCCTGACTGACCCGGGGCTCCCCGAGCGGGGACAAGGACCAGGCCCCGCCGGGCGGCGGGCAGACACAGGGCGTCAGCTGCACTGCTGTGCACGCGGCCACCTGCCTGCCCGGTCACAGCCTTGGGGAGGGGGGACGGGCGGGTCTCAGGGAGCAGGACACCTGCTGCCTCCCTCAGAAGCAGCGCCCCGCCCCTGCGGGGTGCACCCCGGGGGTCTGCGGACACTGGGTTTACTTGAGGAAAAGGAAGCGTGGCCACAGACGCACGCGGACCCACGACCCACGGAGACAGAGGGACAGACGCTCGTGAACCGAGTCTGGGGGCAGAGGTCACTGGGAACCCCAGCAGCTCTGTGCACCGACAGGGGACACGTGAGGCAGCACGTCACCGGTCGTTTGGGATGCTTGATAAAATGCTGGCAGGGCCCTGACTTACTGCCACCATCAGGGGGACAGAGGACACAGCCACCTGCAGGACCCAGCGAGGCAGCACATGCGGCCCTTTAACCGTAAAGTAGTTGTAAGCAGGGCCGATACCCTCAGCCACACTGGGCACACTGCCACCTGCCAGCGGCCCGTGGGGCTGTGGTGACCACACGGGACGGCACAGCCCCAGGACACGTCCACCCCTGCAAAATCCCCAGTGGACACGGCGCCGCGAGAACATAAACTGGGGGCTGGGCCCATGTGACCTTTCCAGATGACAAAGGTCAAAGAATACAATACACAAAATACACCGAGGCACCTGGTGGCTCGATTGAGCGTCCGACTCTTGGTTATGGTTCAGGTCACGACCTTAAGACCGCAGGATAGCGCCCCGGGTCCGGCCCTGCGATGCGCCAACAGCACGGAGCCTGCGTGGGATCCGCCCCCCCCCCCCCCCCCCCCCCCCCCCCCCC
>NC_043700.1:191378559-191390577 GCF_006229205.1 Suricata suricatta
GCCCGCAGCTGCACGCAAGCGAGCGTGTGCGTCACGTGCCGTGGGCGAATCGCGACCACTCACCTGGGAACACAGGTCCAGGATGGCGTCCTCCATCATCTTGCCGGCTCGCTCTCCGGAGAAGTAGCCACCTGCGGGCACAGGGCCGGTGACCCTGGGGCCTGTCCCTACGCCTGCCCCCTAGCCGCACACGCACCGCGGCCGCCACCACGGCGGGCCCGAGCACGCAGCCTGTGCGTGAGAGCGCGTCTGCTGCAGACCGTTTCGCTGGACTTGTGACGGGAGTCAGTGGGAGCTGTGTCGGGAGCGCACACCCTGCCCTGTACTCGCCGGCCCTCTGAGCCCCCTCCCCGTCCGCCAGCCCCGCATGCGCTCTCACGGCCTCCGCGGGGCCATGCTAGCCCCAAGGGGGACCCCGGCTCCGGTGAGAGGGGCGGGACGCGCAGTCTGACCCCTCCCCAGGCCGGAGGCAGGCTCAGGACACTTACAGACACAAGGGCTTCTGCAGCATTAACACGCCCTGAGGGAGACTGCGGGGGAAAGGCCTGAAGACGCCCCTTAGAAGGACACGAAGGCAAACAGGTCGAGAAACTCAAGCTTCCCCCGTATTTCCCAATCTCTCGGGAATCAGCCACACACCACCTCCTCCAGGCAGCCGTCCTGGGCCCCCAGGCTGGGCATTCCTAGGGTGCCTCCCAGCAGCCTGGGACCTATGGGACTGGAGGGGCTCCATATCTTCACAGACCAGCTCCCTGCCCGGCTAACGGGGGCCTTCTAGAAATATCCTTTGACCTGGAAACGGACTAAAAAGGAACCCTGCACTAAAGGGAAGCTATGTCGTCAGCACTGTCCTGATGCCACTGCCCTCCCCCCGGGGCTGAGCCCCTGTGACGGCCAGTCTCCCGCAGAACGAGGCTGAGCTCCCGGGCGGGGCGGCAGCCGGGCCAGCGCAGGGGCCTCACCTCGGTAGAGCAGCGCCGTGTGCTGGCTCAGGGACCACAGGGCGTAGAGAGCGCTGAGGCGCTGGAGCACGGGGCGCAGGGCGGGCGGCACGCTGGGCTGGCGCACATGCTCGTGGAAGTGCCGCACGACCGTGAGCTCCAGGAAGGCCAGGGCCAGGGCACGGCAGTGGTACACCTGGAACGGGCAGGGCCCGGGTGCCGTGAACAGGCGGCAGGGGCTCTGGCTACAGCGCATGGTTTCCGGTGCAAGAAGCTCTCGGGAACACAGACGAAGGTCTGAGCTGCGGCCCCCCAGAACCCACCCCACCTCCCCCTGCCAGGCCTTGGGGATGATGACAGCCGGCCTGAAGCCGGCGTTTACACTCTCTGAGGCCTCGGGAAGCCGGGTTCACTAGGCCCCGCCAGGGCACCCAGTCACCAGTGTCCCAGGGCCTGCCGCGCGGGGCGCCCCCAGGAGGCACCAGGGCACACAGTCGGTCCTCTCCCATGCCTGGAGCCACAGGCCAGCCCCTCGGGTGAGGCTGTGCACCCTCCCGTCCCGCTCACACATCGGCCGGCATCATCTGCAGGAGCAGGGCGCGGCTGGGTCTATGAAAGCAGGAGGCCACTGCAGGCTTCTGGTCCAAAGCACCTGCTGGTCATGCTTAGCTCCACACATGAGCATTGCTTTCTCCATCCCCACGTGATCATTTTACCAGATTTTTTTTTTAACTAGGAAAATGACACTGGCCTCACCTCACCTGTTATGAGGAGCAGGTGCTGCCTGGGCACGGCAGCCTCGGGGCTGCGTCAACACACAAGGCTCTGGGCCCGGTTATCAGCCACCCTGCGTGTCACCTGAGAGTCTGTGCCATGGCAGCTGCAGAGCCCACGGGATGAGGGCCGCACCTGCTGGGTCCGGATGGCCAGGTGGCCCCGAGGTGATAGGTGCCCTGGGCCAGGGAGACGGACGCCTGTCTAGCGAGGCACAGCACGGCAGGGAAGGCCGGTGGCTGCTGAGACTCCGTGAGCCAGTGGGCAGGTCCCCTTCCGGTGGCTGCGGCTCCAGAGTCCCGCCCCCACCCCAGGCCTGCTGCACTTGCTGCTGGGCGCTCTGCTCGGTTCAGTTTGCCCCCAGGGACATCTGCCCCCTCAGACACATCTCCAGTTCTCAAAACGGGTGTCGACATCCTCATAGGCCAAGGTGGGGGCCCTCCGAGCAGACGGCGAGCACTCAATGGCAGGGTGGGTCACACGTGCAGAGTCCGGAGGGGGCCCCCCCAGCCCTTTCCCCCTTCCTCGGGGTCCCCCGTGCCAGGCTCCTCTCCCCCACGAGCCCTGGCCCCCACAACAAATAAATCATTCGGATCCGGGCATTCATTTCTGCAGCGCTCTAAGGGCTGAGGACATCTGCATATTAATGAGCAATGATGGAAACTTCAGGAGAAAGACCAACTCCTAACTGTCCCCATTCGGATACCGGTTCAGGGGGAAAGAGCTGAGCCCCGGGTGACAGCGGGACAGCGCGAGAGGACAGGTGGAAGGAGCCAGTGTGGCCGCAAAGGAAAGCATGGCTGTCTGTGTTTGCGAGGCAGACGCTGCGGAAGAGGCTCCGGGGGGAGGGGCTCTGCCCCCCACTGCTTCCATTTCCTCACTTTGAGCACAAGAGGGGCTCACTCAGTTGTGGGAGGCAACAAACGCATCTCCTTGAAAACCTGGTGTGGGGGGGGCTTGCGGTAGGTCAGCCTCCCCCGCCAAGGGCCAGGGAGCTCCTGTGTTTTAACGAGAGCAGCCAGCCTCTGCCCCCAAGGACACAGCAGGTTCCTCCGCGACCCGGCGGTCACTGTCCTTCATCCTGCGTGGCCTTGGGTCAGGCTCAGCAACCGCCGTGCCTACCGCCTCGGTCTGCGGCCGGGAACCCTTCCCTGCCAGGGACGCTCTCCAGCCTGCGCTCTGTCTCCTGACTTCGTTGTTTAGGAATAATGCAAGTTTATGTCGTTTGATCGGACCACTTTCTCCCCTTTGCAGCTTCCCACGCCGCTGCCGAGGCTGCATAGCTGCATAAACATCCCCTGACACCGCCTCACGCCCTCCTGCTGCTCTGGTCACCCGACGGGAAGGGCCCGGGTCTTCCCTGGGGCCCATGAGCATCCAGCCCTGGCCACGGGCTCTCGGCTGTCAGAAGTGACCCCCTGCTCGCTCTTCAAATGCTCCGTGACCCAGACCAGGTGAGGGAACCGCAGATGGCTCGTGCATCACTGCCTCCTTCCCCGGCCTCACGGCCACTCCTCCCTGCGTTAGTCAGCTCAGCAGCTCTCCCCAGGGACCCCCCCTGCCCGACCCAGAACCCAGGTGGCTCAGCGGGCCCCTGACCTTCTCAGCCACGCCGCTCACTGAGATGCCACCACGAGTTCTTGGCCGGCGGTCTAAGGGGGAATTATTTCTGAAACGGCTGCGACCCTGCTCAAGGCCCGTGGTCCAGGGGTCGGGCATAGGCTGGCTGGCACGGGGGCAGAGGGACAGCGCGGAGACCCCGGCCTCCCCTGGGCAGCTCTCTGGGATTCAGATGGGGCGGGCACGTGTGCCTTCTGTGCCCTCCACCTCTTTGGAAACGGAGGACCTCTTTTCACTTCGGCAGTGCCGGCCCGACAAGCAGAGAAAGGAGGGACAAAGGACAAGCTAACGTGCTGCCGTGGGTGTCCAGGACGCTCCACCTGCTGTGGCCCTGGCCGCTCCGGAATGATGGCTTCCATGCCCCAACCCACTTTCAGGGGCTGGGACACTAAGCTACAGTTGACTGACTGCGGTCACCTGCTGACTTTGCTTCCCCGAAGCCCTGGGCCGACCTGGTTCCTTCTTCCTTCCAGGACTTTCTAGTCGAGACGTCATCCTGTTCCCTGCCCTCCGCACCGGGCGGGTGTGCCCGGCAGGTCCCGGGAGACCCCACTGGCTTTGCTTCTGGCCGCATCCGCCCAGGTGCTGACGCCGACACGGCATGACGGGAGGGGCCGGGGCATCTGCAGGAGACGGGCTGACGGGGATGTCGAGCCTCACGAGGAGGGGACATGACCCGTTCTGGAAACTTCTTGTCTCCTTCATCCCCAGCCTCCCAGACAACACCTGTCCCTGCAGATACACTGGATGTCTGGGTCACGACAGGCCAGGTCCTGACGCAAGGAGGCGTTTCAGAGCGGCCTTTATGCCGTGGCTTCCGCTACACCGGAGCCGGCCCTGACCGAAGGCAAGACCCAAAGCCCCCCTGGGACCGTCCCCACCAAGGCTGCTTGAGAAGGGCAGTGACGGCCGGAGGGAAACCAAGTGCAGGGCCGGTGGGATCACACGGAGTCACCACGCTGTCACCGGTCAGCTGGGAGGGACCAGGGCCGGGTCTGGCTGCGCAGCCCAGCGTCCCAGCTCCAACGGGGACGGCTCTGGGCACTGGGTACTTTAAACACGACACCCACAACCCAGCAAGGTGCCTGCAGCGAACCAAGGTGCAGACGGGACGCGCACCTGGGGCACAGGGGCAGGAGGGCCTGGCTGGCCACCAACAGGACACTCAGCTCTCGGGGACACGGCGGCGCAGAAACTCGAAGCGAATGCGGCAGACAACGTTAGGAACCAACGCACCTGGCTGTTGTTTCTGGCCTCGAAGTCACTGCTGCCCGACCTCCTCTCTCGGCGCAACTTGTGCGCGCTCTCGCGGAGCAGGTAACACACCAGCCACTCGTGCGCCACCAGCGCCACTGCGGACGAGAACCAGGACAGAGCGTGACCACAGAGCACCTGTGTGCACAGCAGCTGCCCAGGCAGCAGGTGCCGAGAGCGCCTCGTGCGCAGTGACCTTCATGAAGAGAGCGCGAGACAGGTCTGGTTCACGGACGTGGACACGGAGGCCCAGGGGGGGCCCAGCCCCAGGCTGGGACAGGCAGGGCGAGGGCACGTTCTGGCTTTCACGGGGCCACAGAGCCGCCCTTGAGGGGACACGTGGTTTGGGGTGGTGGCAAATTCTGGGTGACGGGACAGGGCGCATGCCCTCGGTGTCACTGTGGGACCGTGAGGATGACTCTGGGCAGATGGCGGGCCAGCGGCAGGAGGAAACGGCTGGGCTAGCGGGCAGGTGAGCAGGGGGTTCTCGCCGGCTCCCCCGGGCCCAAGGGGCTCCAACGGAGGAGAGGAGGTGCCACTGCAGAGGGTAGACAGACAGGCAGGTGCCGGAAGGGCCTGGAAACCCTCTGGCCTGGCAGCCCTACCGCTCAGCAGCTGCCCTAGGTGCAAAGCCCCCAGGAAGGACCATGGGGACCTGGCCACACCGGGCCCGGCCCCAAAGTCTGGGCGAAGAGTCCTTCGGATCCTGCCTGCATCACACAGCCCGCTCCCAGGGGACTCGCTGGGGCCCCACCGCGGACACACGCCCGTCTCAGCAGAACTGAGGAGTCCGTGAAGGAGCAGACAACGAGGCTCAGACGAAGTCAGAGCCGGGCGCACAGGTGGCCCCGGTTCCTGTCTCCTCTGCATGGCTGTCCTCGCGCCCGTGCCAGAGCCCTGCCAGACGTGGTGGCTCCACGGGGGCCCCCAAGAGACAGGCCTGCATCCTGACCCCAAACCTGCGAGTGTCTTTCTTGAGAAAAGGCGGACGTAATCAGCTAAGGCTCTCTAGATCCCCCCGGAGTGCGGGGCGCTGAATCCAACAAGGGGTGTCCTATCAGGGTCAGAGAGGAGATGCACACACGGGGAGCCACAGGGCGTGGAGGACATGCAGAGCCATGTGACCCTGAGCCCAGGTGTGCCCAGGGCCCTGGAGGCTGGCGGCGGCCAGAAGGACCCCCACCCCCAGCCTCTGCAGGGAGCGCACCTTCTGTCCAGAGCTGCCAGATGGAAGGAGCCTATTGTTTCTGGCCCCTCCCACACTCCCCACCAAGGTCACTGCCACTGCACTCCGTTGGCCCCAGACCGGGCGGGACTCCTGCCCCACCTCCTGGTCCCTAGGCTTCAGGACACACCAGTGCCCCCAGTGTCGTCACAAGTCCCCTCCCCGAACCCCAGGGCTTAGTTCTCACCCGGTCCTCCACCCAGCGAGCCCCTCTTGGCCAGCCAGGTCCCCACCCCCTGGCCCAGCTCCCCTTCTGAAGCGGGGCTCCGAGCTCAGGGCACCCAGAAAGCAAGGCTGGGCTGACTGGCACCAGCTCGCTGGCTGGCCCGGCCCGGCTCTGGGTGCGGCCAGCTCTCCGTCGGTCCCCACACAATTCCTCGAAACCCACGAGACCCTCCCCAGAGCCGGCCGCTCGGGGACAGCTGACTCCCTGTGTCTGTCTCACCCAGCGGGGCCCTGGCGAGAGTGCACCGCGGGCCAGGCCCCACCAGGTGCAGCGTGGAGGTGACCACATCCCTGCGGTGTGCTGCAGGGGAAGCTGAGGCTCGGAGAGGTCAGGCACCCAGCCCTCGGTCTGGGCCAGCAGGCCGGGGGCAGGGCAGGGGCTGGGAGCAGACCCAGGCGGCCAGGTACCCTCTCGGTCTCCTGGTGGCTGGGCTACACTTCCTGGTCCCGGTCTCCAGGGTCACCTCACCACGCCTGGTGGGGGGCGCAGGCTTGGGCACAAGTCCCTCCCCTCCTGGCCCTTCTGGGGGCTGGAGGGGGATGCGCTGGGCTTCGGGGCATGACAGGCGGGACCCGGGTGCTGTGCTGACCCCACGGACGCATTGTTGGACCTCTCTGAGCCTAGGCGCCGGCGCCGGGGAACATGGGGACACGGAGAGCACAGGATGGCACCAGAGCCACTCCACCCTACGCCACCCCTCCCCCACCCAAGACACCACCTTCTCTCGTGTCCCTCTGCTCCCACAGCGGCCGGAGTGGCCTTCACTCCGCACAGCTTAGAGTGTCGTCACACCGCACACCCAGCCCCGTTAGCCGCTCCCTTGCCCAGCGCCCAGAGTCCCCTCAGCCCTGGAATGGCACATGTGCTCCCCAGCGCACGTCCCTCCTGCGGCGCCCTTGTGGCCACCCCATCTTCATTGCTGAGCCCTCAGACGGGCTGTGCCGCAGGCCAGGCCCAGTGTGTGGGCCCGTCACGCAGAGCTCCCGCTCATCCAAGCAAGCGCATCCCCATTGGACCATAAAGCCACGTGTGAGCAGGAACCTGGTCCCAGCGGGCTCCACCCCCAGCCAGGCTGTCACGGCCACCCAAGATGAGTGTGGGGACCAATGCTCCTGGCCGCTGAGCCTGTGCAGGGCTGAGAGGGGTGAGCACACTGCAGGGTAGAGGCTGTAGAGGTTGACAGCAGCGTGGCTGGCATGTGCAAAGGCCCTGAGCCAACAGGCCCCAGCTTCCTGTGAAGATGGCTCAGTCACAGGGGCGGCCGGTGGGCAGGAGCCCAGCTGCCAGGCAGATGCAGGAACCCACCAGCCGCCTACAGGGCCCACCAAAGCCCCCCACCCCCCGCAGCGCAGCGTAGGGAGACAGGGAGACAGCATGCTCACCTGACGGGTCCTGGCAGCCGTCGACGCTGGGGCACGTGAACCTCCGGGCAAGGATGTCAGGATAGGCTTCTAGAAAGTCCACAGTCCTCAGAGGGCTCTCAAGGCGACCGCCACCTAAAAGCACAGACAGGGCCCGGAGTGACCGCCCTGCTGGGCTGACCCTTCAGAAGCTGGCGAGTCACTGCATAAGGACACATTTCTTTTCTGCAGACATGGGGGGAAGGGGACGGGGGCGGGGGCAAACCTTCACCCTGAAGGCAGGGGCTGAGCCTCACCCCTGGCGGGTGGGGTGGGGTGGGGACGTGACCTGGAAGGGGGGGAGGCCAGGGCCTCACCCTGATGAGGGAGCAGGGGTGGGTGGGGCCTCACCCTGGCGGTGGTTCTCCAGCAGGCCAAGCAGGTAGCCACTGGTCTGCTGCAGCAGGACGTTGTTGTCCCCTTCGTACGTGCAGTTGGGGTCATTCTCGTTCCTGAGGTCGCCCAGGCGGCTCACTGCAACGAAGCCACGCGCTTCCTCACGTCCTGCGCTCTCCGGGCAGGGCTCCCGCCGCCCAGCGGCCCAGCGGCCCAGGACCGAGGCATCTGTCCAGCCAAGTCCTCCCAACCCCGCTGCTCCCTCTTTAAGGAGCCACGCCCTCAGGCCCCGCCCACAGCGCGCACTGGAAAAATGCCCGCACCGCTGCTCTCCCTCTCCTGCTGACCTGCGCGCCTCCCGGAAGTTGCTGACAGACACGCCTCCCGGGGAGCTGCCTACCCACTGGGGAAACCATCTTTTTACTCAAGAAACGTCAGGTGTCCGAAGACAAGCCTCCGCTTTCTTTCGCTGTCTCTCGCGCCAGTTACAGGACTCCATTCCTTGGCCTATTTTGTAAGGGACGCTTTCTAGCACCAGGCTCCCCATGAACGTGCGTTGCCTGACGGGCAAGGGGGCGCGTAAGGGACGCTTCCTAGACCCTCCCGTCTGGGTCTCCATCCTCCGACGGAGAATGTTCTCCACACCAGGCCAGGCGGGAGGAGCGGAGGGAAAAGCAGGGGGACTCCCAGGCTCACACGGGGCTGGGCACAGAGCCAGAGAGGGCATGAGAGGCTCTGCCGGCCTTGTGGTCCCCTGAGCCCCCGACTGTCTTCTGGACTCGGTGCCCCATGCCGTGGTGAGGCCTCCCTACCGAAACAGCCGGGCGAGGCCACGGAGAAACAACTCGCAGTTGATCATGAACCCAGACTGGGCCCGTTCCATCCACCCCGCCGAGCTGGGTCTTGCCCATTCCGGCCGGGCGTTTATGCGCAGGACACCTGACGCGGGCGTTTTTCATTGTCTGCACTGCTGCGTGGTCAACCTCGTTATCCTACTTCCAGCCCAACACGGCCAACTGTGGCCATGACACGGCTCTAGGAGGCGTGACAACAGACGGAAACTGCAGAACACTGCACGGACGACAAGACGGGTGCGCGACGCAGGCCACGGTCAGCAGGTAGTGGGGAGGCGGAGCGCAGGGGGAGCGAGGGACAGCTGTGGGCCACCTGCGGGCCGCCTACACGGAACAGGGCAGAGCCTTGCTGAGAGCACGTGATCATCCACAGCCCGACACTGAAATGCTCAAACTTGACAAGCGCCTACACCGCTTCTGGAGGGATCCGCTGAAACGAGGCTGCTGCAGTTGTGTTGTTAGGAGGCCTGTGGGGCCTTCTGGGAGCAACTCAATTTTCCCCATCAATTATTACAGAGTAAGGGGCGCCTGGGGGGCTCATTGGGTTAAGTGTCCGGCTTCGGCTCAGGTCATGATCTCCTGGTTCGTGGGTTCGAGCCCGGCATCCGGCTCTGTGCTGACAGCTCAGAGCCTGGAGCCTACTTCCGATTCTGTCTCCCTCTCTCTCTGCCCCTTCCCTGCTCATGCTCTGTCCCTGTCTCTCTCCCAAAAAAATGGATAAACATTAAAAAAAAAATTTTTAACTACTACAGAGTGGCACATGGGACACACGCGCGTGATAACAGCACCTACGAGAACACTGAGAGTTCCGACAGTGACGACAGGTGAAAGCCGCCGGCCACGTGCCACAGGCCCAGCGCTGTGCTAACCGCCTTCCGTGTAGTAACTCACGTAAGCGCCGCACGCGCCGTCGACCCCAGTTTGTAGGTGAGGAGACTGAGGCGCGGCGAGGTTAGCCGGCCAGCCCGCGGCCGCGCAGCTCACGAGGGCAGAGCAGGAGCCGGGCCCGGGCTGCGGGCCGCCCGCTCTCCCTCCACACGCCAGCTGCCCAAACAGCAGCCGGCGCCAAGAATAACTCACTTCCAAGTTTACGAACTTTTCACCAGAACAAAACTCGGGGCCGGTTTACTGCCAAGCCGTTCACCAGAGTTCCAAGTCCGTGAGCGGGGCGCGTCCTTTCTGCTCCGGCTGTTGGCCGGCTCCTTCACCCTGTCTCTCCCCGGTCCGTTCTCTCTAGATGGGGACCCGGGGACATCAGAGTGGAGGGGTCGGTCTAGGGCAGGGACAGCAAAGCTGCTTTGGGAAAGGCCAGACGGTGAACATTTCAGGCTCGACAAAGACTCTCAACTCTGTTCATTGTGCAAATGTGGCAACAGAAAATCCAGGGCCGAACGGGTGTGGCCATGTTCCAATAAAACTTTATCTGCAAAACCGGCGGAGGCTGACTTTGGGCCCCTGGCTGTAGTCTGCGGACCCCTTGAGTCAAAAGCAGGGCTTACGGACAGGAAACCATCACATGCTTCTCCAACCCTACCTGCCAGATAGCCGTGTCCCCCGCACGCCTCCCGGCACTCCTGGATTCCCCGCTGGGCGGTCCACGACGCCAAGGGCTTGCCGCCCGACACCAAGGCGTGGATCTCACGTCCGAGCTCTGCCTTAGGAGGGGAAATCCAACACGAAGAGATGAAAAGAGGCTCTGACACCAGAGGTTGGACGTCAGTTCACCCCTAGGATCAAAGGCTTATGTCCCCTGTAGCCCCATCCAAGATACCCGGCAACTGCAGGAGGAAGAGGGAAAAAACACATTTTAGCTTGAAAAGGGGGGATTTGCCTCAGAGTGGAGACGCTGTGGTACGAACAGCGTCACAGTGACGGACAGACGGACCGAGCCCTGTGTGGTGACTACCCGCGGGGGCCTAAGGACGGTCACAGGGGCAAAGCACGGAAGCGAGCCCATCACGACTTGCTTTCTGTGAAGCGCGTGAACCTGAGGCGGAGCGACACGCTGTGCAGGAAAGAAAAGCACGACGCACGCGAGGTGGAGACCAGGTGCCCCCTGAGGAGAGGGGCGGGTGGCCGGGGCCCAGGAGGCCGCGCGGGTGACAGCAGTCCACAAGGGTGTCCCCGGCCAGCGCTCGGGGCAGGACTCCTCTGCTTCCCCCTGACGTTTAACGGAAACAAGAGAGACGAACACAACCCCCTCCCCCCCGCTAGAGAAGATGGCCCATTTTCCCAGTGTTTTCAACTTGAAATCGAGGCCCCTCCCAGGCCCTGCTGGCCTCCGGGTAAGCCACTGGGTTTCAGAAGGAACAAAGCGTGATGGCTCTTTATAACGTTAGGAGCAGGACAGCGAGTCCAGCGTCGGCTGGCAGGAGCCTCCGTGACTCACGCGGGAGCTGGGGCACATGTTTCATCCCCGGGCTCCGGGGCCTGTGCTCTGCCGAGCAGCGCGCCCTGCTGGCCGCCGCCCCGCCACCTGATGGCTCCCGGATGTTTACGCGGAGAATTCCAAAATGTGCTAATCTGATACAGGCTTTTTAGGGTGTTGGACGTAACGCCCATCTGCAGGATTTCTAACCTGTTTTCAAACCCGTTTCTCATGATTCACGTTCTAGTCGTGCCCAGGGGGCAACACGAGGCACGACGCAAAGCCCGCTGTAAACCGTTTACACAGAAATCAGCCAAGGATGACTTTGCGCAGCGTCTGAGGTCCATGGACGCTCAACTCTGGCATAAGTCCCCGACTGTCAGCTCAGATCCAGTCCCCGGGATCCAGGCCTCGTCAGGACTGTTTACAAAAGGATCAGAACCGTGAAATGTATGGAGGGGCCGGTGATGTGAGTTTTGCAAAATCATCAAGTTCTTGAAAGCAGGCGGCCCGCTGAGCTCACGGCCTGGAGTCAGGAGTCACGTCAGCGCACCCAACGGGCCGCATCCCAGCGAGGAGGCGGAGAGGCCTCAGTGGGGGCGGGGGGCGGCTAAGGGCACACCTCTGCTCGCCCCGCGAGGCCGCGTGGACGACACGTGCTGTTTGGGAGGGCCGGCTGGCTCTCCGCCGTTCAACCTCAGCGACGACTGACCACGTTCGACGCCGCAGAGACAAGAGAATCACCTCACCTGCCGGGCGCCGCGGTCTGTCCCCATGCGGCCCCGTTGAAACTCCACCAGGTTCAGGAAGAGCCACTTGGAGAAGTGGTCCAAGGCAAACGTAGCCGCCAGATAGGGAAGCAAGCGCCATTGCTAGAATCATTGAGACACTCGCGTTAACACAGCACAGTCCTCCCCGGACGTTCACACCCTCCTCCTCCCGAACCACCGCTGGGTGGAGAGGCCCCCCCCGTAGAGACAGCACCCTTCCCTTTACAGAGAACCACCTCCTCCTCAGAGA
>NC_043700.1:191390677-191396010 GCF_006229205.1 Suricata suricatta
GGGGGGGGGGGGGGGGGGGGGGGGGGGGGGGCAGCTCCTGAGCACCGCCTCCCCATGCAGGTACCACCTTATGACGGAGAAGAATGAACACAAACTCAACCAAACGCAAGCAGATGGGAGAATGTGATGGTGGAGTGAACGTCACTGGAACAGAAAAGAGAACAGAGAAAACCAACAGAAGTCCGGTTCTCTGGAAAGACTGACAGAATTGACAAACTCGTAGCTGGATTGAGCCAATCACAGAGAGAGAACACACACATCACTACAATGAGGAATCAAAGCGAGGACATTACCACTGAGCTTAAAGAAGCAACAATGATTCAGGGGCCTGGGGGGCTCGGTCGGTTAAGCCTCCGTCTTCGGCTCAGGTCATGATCTCATAGTCTGTGGGTTCGAGCCCCGTGTCAGGCTCTGTGCTGACAGCTCGGAGCCTGGAGCTGCTTCAGATTCTGTGTCTCCCTCTCTCTCTCTCTGCCCCTCCGACGTTCACACTCTATCTCTCTCAAATATAAATAAATGTTTAAAAAAATCAATAAACTGCCCACAAAGAAAAGCCACAGAGCTTCAATTGTGAATTCTAACAAACATTTAAAGAAAAAATACCAATTGTCCATAAAGTCTTCCAAAACACAGGAGGAGGGTGTCCCTTAAAGGCAGCAGGACCTCAAATCCAAAACCAAGGCACCTCGAGAAAGGAAAACCACAGACCCGCATCCCTGACGAACGCAGATGCAAAAATCCTCAGTAAGTCTGGCGGACGGGGCCCGGCAACACACAGAAAAGACTGCACACGGTGCCGAGGGACACGAAGGCCGGCTCAACACTGAAAGTCAGTCATGTACAACGCCGCGCCGGGAGAACGGAGGGCAGACAGACACGACTGTGTCCACACGGGCAGGGGAAACACCTGACCGGACCCCGCACGCTCTCCTGAGAGAGTCTCACAAAGTGGGACGGGGGGGAACGCCCCCCACCTGGGAAAGGGTGTCTCAAATGCCCACGGCTATCCCCGCACGCGGTACGAAGGACCGATCGCCTTTCTCGGACCATCAGGACCAAGACGAAGATGGCCGCTCCGCCTCCTCTCATCAACGTAGTGCTGGAGCCACTGCAGTGACGCGAGAAAGTGAAATCAAAAGCCTAATCAGAAACCTCTCTCTTACCTGCAGACGACAGGATCTCGCATACAGAACGTCCACTAACTAAAAAAAACATTCGAACAAATTAGTTCAGTTTACAGGCTACAAAATCAACTGTATTTCTATAGTCTAGCGATCAACAACTCAAAAATGAAATGAAGAAAAAATTCAACTTACAACAGCATCAAAAATAATACATCTAACAAAAAAAAGTATAAAACTCTGAAAACCACAAAGCATTTAGGAAAGAAACTTGAGACCTGAATAAACGGAAAGGAACCCGTGTTCATGAATCAGAGGGCTTGACGCCCTTAGGAAGCCGACGCTCCGCAAGCGATCTGCAGAGCCCCTGGGCCCTGGGCAAAATCCCAGCTGGCTTTCTCCTGCAGGAATCAGAAAGCCAATCCTAAAATCCATATGGAAATTTAAGGAACCCGGAGGAGACAAAACTGCCTAGAAAAAGAACAAAGTTGGAGAATCCATTTCACCTGATTTCAAGACTCTGCCCCAAGTGACACTGATGAAAGCATCACGGCGTCGGAATGAAGACACGCGTGCGCAGAGGGACGGAACAGAACCGAGAGTCCGGCAGTGGGCCCTGAAACGGAGGGTCGACTGCCTTGGGACAAACGCGCCAAGACCACGTCATGGGGAAGGAACAGTCTTTTCTCAAATGATGCGGCGCCCTGATGTGCACGTGCAGAGGGGTAAGGGCTGACTCTTCACAGACACACACACACACACACACACACACACACCACCCAACTCGGAAGGGACACAGACTTAGATGTAAAAGTTAACACTAAAACCTCAAAGAAGAAAATGAAGGAGTAAATCTTTACAATCAAAGAAGAAAATGAAGGAGTAAATCTTTACAATCGCAGCGTAGCCAGGGCCTTCTTACACAAGCTATAAAAGTAGCTAAATTAAACTTCATCAAAGAAGAAAAAGCAGGGGCGCCTGAGTGGCCCAGTCAGTTAAGCATCTGACTTCGGCTCAGGTCATGATCTCATGGTTCGTGGGTTTGAGCCCCACGCCAGGCTCTGTGCTGGCAGCTAGCTCAGAGCCTGGAGCCTGCTTCAGATTCTGTGTCTCCCTCTCTCTCTGACCCTCTCTGCGCTCTCTCTCGCTCTCTCTCTCTCTCTCTCCTTCAAAAACAAATAAACATTAAAAAAAATTGCTGCTGCAAAGGATGCCAATGAGTAAGTGAAAAGACAAACCAGAGAATGGAAGTCATTTGCAGATAAGGGGCTTGTGCCCAGAACGTATGGAGAATCTTAGTAATGAAGCCAAATAGCCTGATTTAAAGGTCTCAAATAATTTCCCCCAAAGATACCGCAATGGCCAACAGGCACATGGAGAGACGCCCCACGCCATCGGCCATCAGGGAAGGGCGAACTGAAACCACAGGAGGACAGCACCCCGTATCCACCACGATGGCCGAGATCAACGGGACCAATAAGGACAAGGACTGATGGCTGACGAGGGCACGCAGAAGTCGGGTCCCTTCCACCTCGCTGGTGGCGCTGTGAGACGTGCAGTCGCTCTGGCAAAGTTGGACCCTCTTCAAAAGTTTCAATACACAGTGACCGCGTGACCCGGCCACTCGAGTCCCAGGCGTACGCCCAAGAGACATGAAATATCCACACAAACACGCGGACGTGAACGCTCAGGGATCATCTACACCACCCCGAAGAGGGAACAACGGGTACGTCCCTCAGCTGATGAATGTCATCTTTCCCTGGGACGAAACGTGATCTCCGACAACACGATGAGCTGGCGAACGTAGACGATGTTACGTAAGTGAGAGAAGGCGGACACAGGGGACCATACGCTGCACGATTATGCAAACTGCTCACGTCCAGCACAGGGACACACACAGGCACAGAAAGGAGATGAGCCGCTGCCAGGAGCCTGGACGTGACTCCTGATGGGGCCAAGGTCTTGGGAGTGAAGAGCACGTTCTGGAATTAGGGGACGGTTGCACAACTCGGCAAATATACCACCGAACTGTACGCTTGACATGGATGATTACATGGTGTTAGGTCTCCACAAAGCAAGACTGTTTTTGAAAGTGAGGCACATGGGGCGCCCGGGGGCTCAGTCGGAAGGGTGTCCAGCTTCGGCTCAGGTCGTGATCTCACGGCTCGTGAGTTCAAGTCCCACATCAGGCTCTGTGCTGACAGCTTGGAGCCTGGAGCCTGTTTCACATTCTGTGTCTCCCTCTCCTCTGCCCCTCCCCCATTCGCACTCTGTGTGTGTGTGTCTCTCTCTCTCTCTCAAAAATGTTTTTAAAAATTAAAAAGAAAGAGGGGCGCCTGGGTGGCTCAGTTGGTTAAGCGGCCGGCTTCGGCTCAGGTCATGATCTCACAGTTCGTGGGTTCAAGCCCTGCGTCGGGCTCTGTGCTGACAGCTCAGAGCCTGGAGCCTGCTTCAGATTCTGTGTCTCCCTCTCTCTCTGACCCTCCCCTGCTCACGCTGTCTCCCTCTGTCTCTCAAAAATAAATAAAAGACATTTTAAAAAAAACAAAAAAAAATTAAAAAGAAAGAAAGAAAGAAAGAAAGTCACATGGGGTTCCCAGGGGGTTTGGTCAGTTGAGTGTCTGACTTCGGCTCAGGTCAAGATCTCACAGTCTGTGGGTTCGAGCCCCGCGTCGGGCTCTGTGCTGACAGCTCACAGCCTGGAGCCTGCTGTCTCTGCCCCTCCTCTACTCACGCTGTGTCTCACTCTGTCTCCCAAAACTGAGTAAATGTTTAAAAAAAATGTTTTTAAAGGAAGTAAGGCACAGCTCTGGACAGAATCCAAGTGCTCAAAAATACAAGCTATGAAGTCCAAGGGGATCTCCGTCTTTCCCGATCCCCTGCCCTGGCTGCCATCTGTCTCGGCTCGCTCCCCCCCTGCGGTCCAGGACGCCGCACACCCTGGCGTCCCTTCCTGCTCCCCTCCGGCTCCTTGCAGACATGGGCCTTGGCCATACTCTCTCTGCATTACCTGCTGAAGCTGTCCCAGATGCACGGCGGCCTCACAAGCCTGAACTGAGACCCGCATGCTCATTGGGCAGCTTCCTGGACCCGCCTCCCCTCGCCCGGTCCAGACTTGCTCAAGCTCTGAATGTTCAAACCCAGGCCTCCCTTCGCAGCCTTTCCTCCCACGCCCGAGGTCCACACTGCCAGCTCCCACGGACCTATGAAGCCTGAGCGCCGTGCTGGACTCCCCTGCTCTGCTTTGCCCGCAAACCCAGCCGGTTACCAAGCCCTCCTCCGCACCACTGTGATGGCTACCGAATCCTTTCCCTCTGCAACTATCAAATCACAATGCGGGCCAACCGTGGAGCAATCACCAGCATAGGTGGATGTTAACCAGTTACACATCCCGAGGGCGCCGACAACCCCAAGTACTGTCAGATGAGCAAACTGGAGCTTGTTGGAGGGAAGCTGTGCAAGATCTACACCGGTTTTCGCACCCAGTCTCAAATCCCGAGACCCAGAGGCGCCAGAAAGGGCCTTAGGTCCCACGCCACCGGTGGTCACCAATATCACAGCCACAATGCCCGGTGGGAGGTGCCAAAATTGGCGCCTCTGAGGTGGGTGAACTCAGCCTGCGACCTCGCCTCTCTGTGTCAGGGTGACCACACGGTAATGCGAGTCTGCTGTCTAGTGTCTAGGCTGCTGCAATCCACGGGGGGCACCGCAGCGGTCCCCGGCAGGGAACCACTGCCAGAGCAACCGCCGCTTACATTCAGGTTTACTCTCAGGGGCAGAGGAGGTGACTCTAATATGCGGATCTGATCTGCTCATTACCTTTAGGTGACGGCTGTGTGGTGACCTCAGGGGGCAATGTCCAAATTCCTCAAACTTCACGCACTGCTTAGTGGCCGGGTCCCCAGCGCTTGCAGTCTCGCCCCCAGCAACCCAACGTTGGGAATGGGTTGTGCCCCCCAGGCCTTTGCACCTGCCGCCCCCCAGCCCCCGCCCAGCTCAGGCCAGGCACTCCGTCCCGTGCCCCCCGCGCCCCGCAGCCCCACGGAATCCGACCTTGGCTCGCTCGTTCTCCTAGAAGCTGGGTCCCCACAGCGTCCAGCACGTACAGCGGGCGCCCAATAAATGTCCCCTGGAGCGCGCGCACGTCCGGGGGCGGGGGCGGGAGCGGCCGCGCGCGCGCACCGCCTCCGGCCGCCGCTGACGTCATCACAG
>NC_043700.1:191396110-191406801 GCF_006229205.1 Suricata suricatta
GCGCGGCGGGGAAGCGCGGTCCCGGGACGCGCGTGCGCGCTCCTCCCCGCCCCGCGTTTGTCGGAATCGGGGTATTTGCCGCTCGTGCAGCGTCGGGGGCGGCTCTGGAGCGGTTCCGCGGCCGAGCCTGGGCATCTTCCGGTGGCCGAACTGGAGCAGGTGCTCACGACAGCTTGAGACCCAGGCTGCTGCCCAGGCACCCCCTCCCCCCGCCGAGGGTCCCCGGGCCGCGCGCTTGTCCCCAGCCCCGCTGTCTGCCCGCCGCCTCCCTGCCCGGGGCCTCAGCCGCACGGGTGGACACCTGCACCCAGATGCCTGTCTCGGGCTGTTTCGGGGTCGGGGGGTCTCCAAGCTAAGACACGCAGGGCTCCTGAGGCCCGAGGGCTCGAGCCTGAAGTGGAGATCAGAGGCTGAAGGAGATGTGGGTGAGATCAAACTTCCTTCTAAAGGCTGCCCGTTGACAAGTGCTTGGGGCAGGAGGGAACTGTCCCCCCAGGAACTCCACGTGGTTTCAAAGTTAAGGCCTTTGCTAGCAGAGAAACCACTTCAGCTGGGACAGGCCTCCAGGGCCCTGGTCACCTTCAACACAGGAAAGGCTTTTTGAAAACTCTTGTATCTCCGCCCCTCCTGATTGCTCCCGGTAACCCCAGGGCAGCGGCCCTTTCTGCCTGTGGGCCCCGTACCCAGGCTTTAATAAACCTTTTAGGTTTTTTTATGCCCAACGAACATCTCAGTCCTTTCTGGACGGTGGCCATTCACTCCTGGACCCGCATCACATCAAATCACATCAGAATCAACTGGATTTGGCAACTCACCGCATAGCGAACAAGGAAGAGGCCGGAAGGGGACAGATGGGCAGTGTGGTGTGGGAACAGAAGGATGACAAGTTCGGGGTTGAGATGTGTGACATTTAATGGGGGGGCGACGTTTGGGTAGCTGCTCAGCTGACGCTCGGGAAGTCTCTCTGTCCCCACTGCAGGCTGAGATACCTTCTCATGTGATCCATGACAACGCGTCTGCACAACCGTGCCCCCCATTCGACTAGACTTCTAACTGGGGTGTTGAGGGAGGGGAGCTGAAGGTGATGTGGCAATGTGGGGGTTCAGAGCCAAGAGAGAGTTCTTGAGACGTCTTCAGTGCAAAGAGGTGGTTGTTTTCAAGCACCGGACAGGACCTGTGGGCAGAGGAGAGCTGCTCTGGGGTATGACAGGTGACTGATGATACACTTTGATGTTGGGTGGGGTTAGGGACAGTTTAAGTCTCTAAGGAATTCTGGGAGAAAGGCAGAGGCAGCCAAATCCAAGGGAGACGCATGTATGGGTCGTCCTGTGGAGAGGTGTCATCTGTAGGCTTGAAGTTCCAGCAGCGAAGGAGACTGGCACCAGGTGGAAAGACAAGGGAGGAAACAGCAGAACACGATCTGAATAACAAAAGGAAAAAGAAGTTCATCAGTGCCTGGGTGGCTAGTTGAGCATCGGCCTGGCTCAGGTCATGCTCCTAGGGTCATGGGATCGAGCCCCATGTTGGGCTCCACACTGAGCATGGAGCCTGCTTGGGATTCTCTCTCTCCATCTGCCCCTCTCCCCTGCTCATTGCCTCTCCCTCTAAAAAAGAAGGATGGGGAGGGGGAAGGAGGGGGAGGGGGAGGAGAAACCCAAATAAGACTCCTTTGGTAGTTGATAAAAATCCTTTCCAGTCCAGTTGACCCAATCATTAAAAACAAAAACACAAAAACAAAAAACAGGATCGTCTACAGCGGCAGTTTGAGTATTCACGTCAGCTAGAAATCCAGAAATGTTTGTGTGGTCATCTGGAACGTACACACAGCATCGTGTGTTTCTGAGTGTGCAAGTGCCACCTCGTGCCGCAGTTCAAACATCTAACGGTGTTGTTTTGTTTTGCAACGAGGCCTTACGCATTTGTGTTATTTCAGCCTTTATTGGGGAAATGCTACCCTGTGTCAGTTAGGACTTTGACCGCATACTTATTAGGAGCTTCCGTGTGGCAAACAACACGCTCAGTCCCACAGGGAAGGACGGACGCTAGGTGGTCACGCCAGAGACACACAGAGCGTGTCCACTGTTGTTTTACATTTGCAAGGTTAGCTATGTTGGTAATGGTTTTCATAATGGGTCCACGCACCAGGCGAAACCCAGAGTACAGGAGCCTGTCCGACCTGGGGGAAACCATGGCCACGGGTTCGAGCCGCGCTGCCGCTGGGCCCTGTTGGGAGCCAGCCACCTGGTTCAGGGCCTCCTTGAGCTGCCGTGAGGATATCAAGGGCCATTTGGTTCTGGAGGCCAACTTGTCAGGGGACTGTGGTTGCCAGGCCGAACGTAAAATAGTAGTTAATTTTTAAGGCTTGAGCTATTTGCTGAGTTATGTGTGCAATGAAAGAGTGTCCATTCGGGGGCGCCTGGGTGGCTCAGTTAAACGTCAGACTTCAGCTCAAATCGTGATCTCTCAGTCTGTGGGTTCGAGCCCCGCGTCGGGCTCTGTGCTGACAGCTCGGAGCCTGGAGCTGTTTCGGATTCTGTGTCTCCCTCGCTCTCTGCCCCTCCCCCACTCGCTCTGTGTGTGTGTGTGTGTGTGTGTGTGTGTGTGTGTGTGTGTGTGTGTCTCTCAAAAATGAGTAAACATTTAAAAAAAATTTATAGACAGTCCGAGGGACTGAGGGAGTCCAAATCTAGGGACAATTTCTCTTAGCAAGATTTTTGTCACTTCAGTGGTCATTTCTGTCCTATAAGGAGAGACCTTTAACCATCTAGGAAGGGTGTCTACATAAAGCGGTAGGTACTCACATCCTCACGACGTGGCCTGTGTGTAAGATAAGTGCCAGCCGTGCCAGCCGTGCCAGGATGTGCCCGCTGCCCGGGGACTGGCCTCGGGGGGGGGGGGGCGGCGAGGTGCACCCTCTGGGTTTGCGCATGTGCAAACAGCCCCTGATTGACAGGCCTGCTTTATGCGAGTGGTTAATTCCATCAAAGGTGTTTCTACCCATCCGTTCCGAGGCCTTTCACCCAAGTGAGTGGCCTGGTGTAACCCCTGTATTACCTCCCACTGGCTGTGTTTTGGGTATAAAGACTCTCCCCCCGATTATTAACAAGCCGGTCCTGTGCAGTCTCCTGGGCTGTGTGAATGTCCTCGTCTGAATAGCCTGAGTGATGGACGTCATCGGCCTAAGACCGATATCTATTTCGTGCCGTCTGCCTGGCCGCACACCTGCCCCATTATGTCCTTCAGACTCGAAGGTCCTGTCGTTCTGCTGTCCTTTGAGGGGACGTACGGCTACCTCCTCAGGCAGGTGTGCGGCCTCCAGAAGAACAATCATTTCAGGCCCGCATTTGGGGAGTTGGGGCTTGATTATAATCCCTTTCCTCCGCGGCTCCGTGGGCATGAAGGACAGGAGGGCGTATTCGGAGTCGTATAGATGCTAATGTTGAGGTCCTCTGCCTATTGTGAAGCACGAATGGTGCTATCAACTCTGGTTTGGGGGCAGCTGTGTTCGCTGGAGGGGCTTTGGCCTCGACAGTCTGAGTCAGACTGCAGCCTCCCCAGCCTTTCGTACCCCCTTTTCCACGACACTGCCGCCATCCCTGAAACCAACGGCTGTCCGCCTTCCAACACGGGAGTCCTTTCAGTCTGATCAGCGAGAGTCCACGAGATGAACGTCTCGGAGCAGTCACGTTCCGGCACGGAAGCAGGACGATCAGGCCCGGGCATGAGGGCAGCTGGGTTTGAAGCTGGACAGGTTTTAAGTATTATTTCAGGCGTATCTGTAACCATGCCTGGTATTTAACAAGTCAGCCTCTGGCCATCCGTTGGTGACCTCTGGTCTCCAAGACAGCCCGCACCTGAGGTGGGGTCTCCGCCGCCAGGGACTGTCCTGGCGCAGGTTCCGAGACTTCTCCTCCCCAGGTGCTGCTGTGTGCTTGGCTACAGCTGCTATTTTCAATTTTACATCGATAATGGTAGCTCTAGGACAAGAACGGCTAAGGGATAAAACTATCAAGAAGCCTCTTTGAGGTGCAGCCTTAATAAGATCCTAACTATGGGGCGCCCGGGGGGCTCGGTCAGTTAAGCGTTCGACTTCGGCTCAGGTCATGATCTCACGGTGTGTGGGTTCGAGCCCCGCGTCAGGCTCCATGCTGACAGCTCAGAGCCTGGAGCTGCTTCAGATTCTGTGTCTCCCTCTGTTTCCCCCTCCCCCTGTTCACACTCTGTCTCTGTCTCTCAAAAAAAATGAATAAACGTTAAAAAATTGTTTTTAAAAATAATAATATCCTAATCATGAGGAATCACAGGCACGAGGGAGACGTGTCGCAGGACGTATGCGCATTCCCAGGTGCGTCATCTGTCCGTATCCCACGACTCAGGGTCCTGTTACTTTACTGAGCCCCGCGTTGAGGCACCAATTGTCATAACCCGCGAGCCGGGCCGCTTGTCCCCCGCGTTACCTGTTTTGTCCGCCCTGACCGGCAGGGCGGAGAATCCGAGAAACGTCGTGGGTCCTTCGTGGGTCCTTCTCCTGAGGGAGGGAGAGAAAAAGGGGGCAGGAGAGGGAGATGCAGAGAGTAAAGACAGAACTCACGGTTTTCCGATCAGGCAAAAAAGAGAGAGCTTTATTCAGAAAACTGTCTTTTATATAGGTTTCAAGGTGGGAAAACAAAGCAGCTGACCAAGGTCAGTTACCAGGTAAACAGAGTCAAATGAATATCAAAAGAAACGCCCAGATTTGCCTCAGCAATGCTGGAAAGGGGGGAGTTAGCACTGAATAATCCAAAATACGGTTTTGATCTTTTGTGCACCTTGGCCACTCCAGTCTGGCCCAGCATGACAGACGCCAAAGTTATTTTGACCAGGAAATGGCAGTCTGCAGCCTCTAGATGCAAATCTTGTTTGCTGGTTCACTCTCTGGAGAGTGATACTCCTTGCCTGAGGCAGACAGAAAACTTGGCGGCCCGACAGTCATCCAGCCCAGTAGGAAAAGTGGGGCCCTCCGTTGTCTCCAAGGCCATGGGTACTCCCATAGAGGGGGGTACACTTTGGTTTTTTAAGGAGCAATTTTGTCATCCCAGCCGCACAGAATCGGTCAAAGTGATAGGTGAGTTACACAGTTGCTGTGGAATCCCTCCCATGCTCCAGCTGTTTAACTCATCGTACGCCCGTGGGGGGCTGTCACCCCGCAGAACAATGACCGTGAGGACCGTCTACACCGAGCAGCTGCGGCCGTCTCTCTAAGTCTGCCTCCAGTGGTGTGGGCCAGGCAGACAGCGAACATTCAGACACATCAGGACGAGAAGTTAATGTCTACATCGTTTTCCTCTCTAAAATTACCCTTATTTCCAGAGATGGTCAAATTAGGACTCACTTGTTTGTAAACACAAGTCTGATTTTAACAGACTTGGCCTAGTCAGTTATACAAGCTCAGCAAGAATAGCGATTGGCCATATAGTTTTCTTAAAAGTTTTTTTAATGTTTCTTATTTTTGAGAGAGAGAGAGAGGGAGCGAGCACGAGCAGGGGAGGGGCGGAGAGAGAGAGAGGGAGACACAGACTCTGAAGCAGCTCCGGGCTCCAAGCTGTCAGCACAGAGCCTGACGCGGGGCTCGAACTCACAGACCACAAGATCATGACCTGAGTCGAAGTTGGATGCTCAACCGACCGAGCCTCCCAGGCGCCCCTGCTGAAACTTTTTTATAAGGAATCTCGATTGAACTTTTGACTGCCTCTCCAGCCCAGAAGCCAAGTTCCCACCATCAGAAATGCCTGTGCTACCTGTAAATTTGGGCCAGTTCCTCTTCCTGAGGTTCCTGCATCGGCCAGGAAGTGACCTTCTTTCCTCCTCGGGTGAGGCTGCTGGGAACTCTGTATGCAGGTATCCTGCCAACACTGTAGGGCTCTATCGGCCCCGCGCCTCATGGAGTCCCTCGTCGTGCCTGGAGCTGTTGGGTCCTGTCTGCGGCCATGTTTGCCCCTCGAATAGGACACTGTAGTCAAACCTTGTACTTCCCATGGTCCCGTGATGAGGAGAGCAGATTCCTACTGCACTTGTATAAATAACTGTAATTGCCATGGAAGAAAGAAGGCACACAGAGACTTCTGAATGGCGTGGGGCGGGGTGGGGGGAGCGGTTTGGGCAGAGAGGAAAGTCAAATGCTTCAGTTTGTTCGCAAATGAATACTTGAGCACATTCCTGTAAGTCATAGATGTCTTAAGAGGAAGTTCCCTGGGCCTGGAAGAGCAGACTTTAGGGGACCAGCAGTGTTCCAAACAACAGTCACCAAAACCATAACCGTTTTTCTCAATCCGCTTAGTCCCGGGTTGCTGGTTCTTGTTCAGTTTGTGTGCATTTTAGTTAGTTCTGGAAATTCTTACTCACGTCAGTTTTATGATCTTAAAGATATCGAATACCTGTAGTTGTCCCAAAAGTCCTCTTGATGAGTCTCCTTGAAGACAAAACACGTTCACAAGAGAATAAGAACAATTATGAAGGACAAAGACTCAGAGATGGACACTGTTAGCGACCCGATATGAGTGTTCATTATGATGCAAGTGGCAAGAAAATTTGGTTATTTCTGTGACAAGAAACACTTCAAGAATCAGAATATGGAGTGATGACCTCGTCCCAGAACGCACACACCAACTAAACACGGCTAATCAGTCAAAGGGACCTCATATGAGTTAAATCTTGGGGAAGTTTGTCAAAACCTTACAAAGCTTTAAAGCACATGCCTAAATAAGACTATGGATCATCAACGGCCTGGTACAGGTAAAACACAGAGATCGGGCAAAGAAATGAAAAAACAATTCCGTGTACATTTTCCTACAGAGAGTGGGCCGACAATCTAAAACAATGTCTTTTCGGGGCGCCTGGGGGGCTCAGTTGGTTAAGCATCTGGCTTCGGCTCAGGTCATGATCTCATGGTTTGTGGGTTCGAGCCCCGCGTCGGGCTCCGTGCTGACAGCTCAGAGCCTGGAGCCTGCTTCAGATTCTTATGTCTCCTTGTCTCTCTGACCCTCCCTGCTTGCGTTGTCTCTCTCTGTCTCTCAAAAATAAATTAAAAAAATAAAAAAATAAAAAGCATTAAAACAATGTCTTTTCAACAGAGAGAAAGCAGAATTTCAGTACTATTCCAGCATACTTTTAAAGTCCATTCATTTCCACCTTAGTCCGTCCAGACCACACCTAAAATTCCTTTCCAATGATTTCCCTTCACAAAGCTCCTCCTTTCCTATGAGTTCAGATTTTACCCCAAGCCATTTCTCCCCCAAGAACCAGTCTATTTCGAATAGATTACTTTCTTTCACCTTCAACGAAAATGTATTTCCTTGCCTTACATCTTTCTTACACACACAGGGTTGCTTCCCTTATTTCCATCAGTCTTAATTACACTTGGTAGAATTTTAAGTCTTAGAAACCATAGTCTCCCGCGGAAACTAAGTAGTAAGTCACAACCGTGACCTGTTCCACCAGAGTTCTTTAGATGGCAAATTTATGGATACATTTAAGCACAAAGCATGCTTTCCAACAGACTCAAATATCCTTAGTGTCTCTGCAATAAGGGGCCAAAAGCAGGTAAACCTTCGGTTCAGTAATCAACGCTTTAGCACTTTATCTTACTTAGAAAAGACGTAGATGTCCAATGGATTCAACCCCAGTATATCGGCCAAGCAAAACTTTGAAGCTGCAGGTTACCAAAGACTTGGAAAACTATCCTAACAATTGCCCATGAAAACTTAGACACCGAATCCACTATGGCATTAGGTCATCCTTTTGCTAATTGCAACAGAGAGAACAGGAGCTTATTTGACCCTGAGCAAACCTCGGCATGAACAAAGGTTTCATATTTAATGCTGATGACTCTAACGAAGTGTCTATTTCAAACTTAAATTCGTCTGAATTCAAATTATGTTCAACCTGGGTCCACTTAAAAGTCAATCAGTTTGTTGCCCATTGTCAAAAAAAATTTTTTTTAACCTGGGAACTCCAGGGGGGAAATCCCAATGGGTGGTCCAAGGGGGTGCTCTTGGCTCCTTGACCTTGAGGGTGGGAGAAGGAGTCAATGGTGCCAGAGGCATGGCGCCCCGAGGCCTGCAGGCTGTACCCCAGGTGGTGCAGAAACAGGAGGAGACGGAAGAGGGGCGGCAGAAAGCGGGTTCCTGGTTTTAAATCACCTGGGACCGGTGAGCAGACGCCATGTTTTTTCCCACCCGAGTGGAACCATGTCGTCCAAGTTGGGCTGGAGAAGACAGGGAATTTCCCCGAGACAAAGGGAGTTTCGGCAGCTGCTTAAAGTCCCCGTCCTGACGTAGACTTGCCAGAGACAGTTGGTTCCAATTATAGCCACTAACCCGGGAAATGAATGAGGGAGAAGCCCCCAAGTCTCTCAGGAGGGGGAAGAGGGAGGGAGGGGCAGGTCTCCTTTGTCAGGGATGGCCTGTTTCCTCAGCAACCTGGGGTTGTTCGGAGGAGGCCTGTTTAGATAACAAGAGGCCCCTACGCCCTGATTTAGAGGCACGACGGCCTGGAGCTAGGGTACCTCTGTCCATCTGCCTGGTTCCTGCAGAAGCGATCTAACGGCCGGATCCCTACTAAGGCCACGCAGCGTTAGAGGAGATCAGTCCTTTCCCAAATTTGGTAATCTGAATTGTTTCCAGGGGGTTAAGAAGCACCCCAAGAGGGAGTCCTTGGGGACCGAGGAGGCGGCTCCCATGCTCCCAGAAGAGTAGCGGAAGTCTGTTACCTACAAAATCCCCCCACTCCTAACTCTCGGGTGGAGTCCCACGTGCAGGACGTGTCAGAGGTTCCCGGTGTCAAAGTGACCTGAAGCGTCACGGAAGCAAAATCCCTATGGTCACTGCCTGAAGGAGGGAGGCGAGCCTTCCCCCCCAACCCCCCCCCGCGCTTCCCCACTGCATTCTAGACTACAGTGGGTGCCGGTGTATGGACCGAGTTTGCCTGACTGAGTGGGCCATGCCGCACCTTGGCTTGAATCCTCCCCTCAAGACAGGAAGAGCCTTAGATCATAGAAAATGTCCCTCTTTCGGTAAACCCCAAACCCGGTGCCTGTCTAGAATGTTGCACTTTTCATCTTCCGTAACCATCGTCTTAGATGTCTGTCCCCACTGTCGGCCTGAAGGGTTCTCAAAGGCAGGATTGTAATTAGCCCTCTACTCTCAGTGCTTAGCCCAGTCTGCCCCCCATGCCCCCACCACATACCAGCAACTGGTAAGATCTCTAACTATTCATCACGGGTTCTCCAACCAGGATCCACCTCTTTGGAAAGAGTTGGAGGTTGGATTACATCCCACCTGAAACACCACGTCCAAGTCCTTTTCCTCTGTACCCGTGGCCTTATTTGGAAATAGGGTCTTTGCAGAAGAGACACAGAGAAATTCAAAGAGCGGGCTGCGTGACCACGGAGGCAGCGCCTGGAGGAATGTGGCCGCAGCCCAGGAATGTGAGCAGTGGCTGGTAACCGCCAAGAAACCGGGAGAGACAAGAAGTGTTTCCTCTAAGAGCCTCCGGAAACTGAGAATAAATTTCCTTGTTTGACGCCACCCCGTTTGTGGCACTTTGTTCCAGCAGCCCCAGGAAAGAAAGGAAGAAAAAAACCTCATCAAAATGGAGTGAGGCAGCCCTGAAGGGGGCGCACTCACACAAGTAACTGTGGCTCCGCCAACACCACCAGCACAAAAGAATCATTTGAACAAGAGGACATTTTTCAAATCGGAATTTTGACTTCTACTTTAAAAAAAGTGGTTTAATGTTTTTATTTTAGAGAAAGAGACAGAGACACAGAGCACGAAGAAGGAAAAGGCAGAGAGAGAGGGAGTCCCAGAATATGAAGCAGGCTCCAGGCTCTGAGCGGTCAGCACAGAGCCCAATGCAGGGCTGGAACCCACAAACCGTGAAATCATGACCTGAGCTGGAGTTGGACGCTTAACCGACTGAGCCACGCAGGCGCCATCTCCTGCTCTAAGAAAAAGGGGGGTCCCTCCCTACCCCAGCAACACCCCAGAAGCATGGCTTGCAGCCCAGGAGAAACTGTCCAACCTCAAACCTCACGTTCTTCTCCACTAAACTTCCGTTTAACGCTCCCTCCCGGTTTCCTCCTAAACCCTAATATAAGCTGAATTCTCCTTTGTGTCTCCAGACTCGCCTCTGGCTTAACACAGCTTGCACGGCCGGAAGTCCAATTTCTCTGCTATTCCCGAGCCAACTCGTTTTGCTAGTGAAAAGCTGGCTATTTTTTAAGGTTGACCATACAAGACAGCATGAAAACCAGCGCAGGATCCAAGACTCGAAGGGACGGCGGGAACGGGTGCGTCGACGGGGTTCCATCCCTCCTCCGTGTCTCCCTGAACTCCACGGCAGCGGGTGCGTGCTCTTGTCCCCGACAGTCACACGCTTTGGTTGGGGCTCACTTCTGGATTCTGAGCAGAGGACAGAGACGCAGGGAAGGGCAAACATGCCAACCGAGGGACTAAGGCACACAGAGATCGGGGGCCATCCGGGGTTTCTGGTGGCTGCTTAGATGCTGCCTACTGTGCTGGGGCTGCCCGCCCTGCCCGGGTCCTCCCGGCGACACGCAGGTGGCCGCTGGAGGACCCGCCGCCCTTAACAGCCCGGGAACACCCAGGCTGCGAGAGGCGCGTGCCCGCAACTCGCCCTGCGCGCTCCCGCCG
>NC_043700.1:191406901-191426129 GCF_006229205.1 Suricata suricatta
TATATATATTATATACGTATAGGGCGAAGGGTTGGCCCGAGTGAGCTCCACCTCCATTTGTGCAGAAGTGACCGGCGTTGAAGAGGGAGAGGGAGTAGGGAGGCGGTGGGGGCTCGGCGGAGTGAGAGAAATGAAAATTAAGGGAAGACAGAGGATTAGTGTGAGTCTGCGCGGCTTCAGGTGTAGACTTCAGCGTACCCGGATTGGCTTTCCCGTTGGGGAGAGGCGGTGCCCCTCTACAGGGAGTGCCGGGTTGTTGTTTTTTTAAGTTTGTTTATTTTTGAGAGAGACCGTGTGAGCGGGGGGCAGGGGCAGAGAGACAGAGACACAGAATTCGAAGCAGGTCCCAGGCTCCGCTCTGTCACCACAGAGCCCCATGCGGTGCTTGAACCCACAGACCGTGAGATCGTGAGATCGTGAGATCGTCGCCTGAGGGGAAGTCAGTCGCTTAACCAAATGAGCCCGCCGTTCTCCCCGCGCCCAGGACTCCGGGTTTTAGGACTGTGTTTCGAGTTGTAGCTCGTGCGCCTGGTGTCAGGCTCGGGATGCAGCAGTGGGCGGGACATAGGAGCAGGCTGTCCTGGGCACTGCAGTAAATGGGGAGTGGCGGTGGGAAGCCTGCTGACTTATTACTGTTTTTATCAACGCTTCTGATAAAACTCAAACGAGCTTAATCAGTCATCCCTGTCTCTCTCCCCCCAGATGTCCTCAATGGAGCTGTGACGTTTTTACCTCTGGAAGAAGATGACACAGGGAGTGTGAAGGTCCAGACGAGCAACGTGTATCAGATCCGGCTCCGTCGGAGCGAAGAAGAGTGGTAAGAACTGAAGACCCGGTGCCTCTTCCTGCGCTTTCTGGCTCCAGCCGAGCGTTCCTGCAGCCGCAGGGTGGGGGCCCTGCAGGGACTGAAGGGGGCTTCGGAGTAGGAACGAGTCCTGTCCGGCTGGTGTTTCATGACCAGGCTGTGCAGGGGTGTGGTCGCCGCCTGGCCTGAGTCTGTTCGTTACGGTCCTGAAGCCTTGATGTATGATCGGTGGCACCTGGTTTTAGCATCCAGTTCAAAGATTCGCAAATCCTTTTGTTACTTTATTTCTTACAAGGTGGAACCGAGGAGAGAGCATCAGCTTGGTTTTCCCCTCGAGGCGCTCACATGGTCTGGATGTGGGGGGTATTCAGTGGTGCTTATCACGAAAGTAGTTCCACGGGGAGGGGCCTGCCCAGCAGGCGTGGAGTTTGGAGTGCTTCTGTTTGGTGACAGAGTCCCAGGAAGGGTGACCTCACTTGTCGCTCTGCTGCCACTGGTTCCCGGAGAGCCACACGGAGAAAGTACAGACACTTCCCAGAACAGACTGGGCCTTGCACACGGCTCTAGGAAGCAGAGGAGTAGAGTGGGCAGACCCTGGTTTTGTCATAAAAGCCTGGGTTTCCCCACTACCAGTGCGACCTTGGGTATGTCGCTTCTGTGGCCCCCAGTTTTCCCATCTGGGAAATGGGTTTAATAATTCTTGAACCTCCGAGGAGGGCCCAGGCTTCCTAGGGACCTGTTGCAGGCAGAGAAGCTTGATGGGAGTACTCAGAGCCGGGGTGAAGGCCCTTAGAGTTGTCTGGAGACTGCCCCAGGGACTTGGCCCCGGGCCCTTTCCTCAGGCAGAGCGGGCGCCTTGGGGGAAGCCTTGTCCCCCGTGGCTGTGGCTCACTGTTAGGTGAGTCCGGAAGGCGTCTCTCCGCCTGTTGTGAGAGCACCAGCCCGGCCCTGGCAGCGCCCAGGGCATTCATGCATCATAGCCACGATCTTTGCTGATGCCCTGAGGACTCAGACTCGGCTGCCTGTCCCTGTCTTTCCAGGTTGGTGTTTCCTGTCCTTGCCCCACTGGGCAGCTGTCCCGTATGTGCCCTCGGGCACTGGGACCAGACACCGAGCACCAGTTAAATGGGGGTTGGCTGGGCTGCCACACGTGCTCCCCCCGGCACCTTTCATCGTGGCGGTGTTGGCTTGTGCCTGGTGCGTGCTCAGTGCTGGGCAGAGCGGGGAGCGGGTCTCATGAGGTGACAGCCCGAGTCCTGCCCAGGCTCTTGCCGGGTGACCTCGAACAGGTGCATCTGTCCGTGGGGACTCAGTTGTGTCCCTCTGATGCACACGGTGGCAAAAAGCCTGCAGGTCCTTGCCCCCACTGGAGTAACTGGCCACTTGCCCCTGCCCCCCATGCACCCACCCCAGCTCTGCCCCTCTCATCCGGCTGCCTGAGCTTCTGCTCGTGCTTAGGGGCCCCAGTGCAGCGCCACCCGCTGTAGCCCGCTGTCTGCCCGGCCAGCTCCATGCTCTCCCCTCGGCTGTGCTGCCGGCATCGCGTCCTCAGGGTGTCGTGAGCTCCGGAGGGAGGGAGGGAGGGCCTGCTGTGCATCCTGTCACCGCACACGGGAGCTGCTGGCTGGCCCGGGGGCCGAGACACGTGGAGAAAGTGAACCTCTGGGCTGTGGGGACTGTCACGTCTTTAGCTTTGTGACTGAGCACTCAGTTTTTAGCTAGTGAGTCTTTATGACCAGTATGCTCGGAATCTATTGCGTATGTGAGCACGAGCAAGATCAGGACGGGAGGAGAGGCCTTGGACGGTGGGAAGCTGGCGAGTCCGTGCGGGAGGCCGTCCATCCTTCCGGTGGCTTCGCGGGGCCGGTGAGTGCGCCTTTAACCATGTTCGCAAGAGAAGAATTCTTTCTGCTTTTAAAAAAAATGCGTTTTTCTCCTTTTGATGAAAGTTCTGCAACTCGTTCCAGTTTTTTGGGTTTCAGGTCAAATTGTTGGTAATTAACGGCTGTGTTAACGTGGACTTTCTTGTTTGGGTAAATGTTTAACTTAAAAATAAGAATTGAAATCAGCTCTGCTTATTCATGTTTCTCTTATTTTTGAAGGTTCATATCTATTTTAATTTTCTGTCCAGAGAGGTGGCACTCGGACGGAAGTGTCTACCCCACGGCCGCCTGGCTGGGGGGCGAGCTGCCGGCTAAGCTGGCCCGCTGGGCCGTCGAGAGCAAGAAGAGCGGGTTTAAGAGCACCCTGTCCCTCGTTTCCATCCTCAAGTACAGCAGGACGTACCGGATGCTCAAGGACAAGTACAAAGACCTGGTCAAGGTAACTGGGGAGAGCACTGGGGCGCCCCTTGTTTCGCTGGGTGACGCGGCGCTGGCAGGTGAAGTCCCCCCTGCACCAGACCTGCCAGTTCACGCTTCCACGAGCGGGCGGCCGCTGCAGGAGCGTGAGGCTGCGTCCCAGACGAGGATTCTGCTTTAGCGCGCTGCTCAGTTTTCTTCAAGCAAATAGAAGAGAATATTTAGCTGAAAACAGTTGAATATTAGTCACTAAGTTGCCACATTTCCTTAGGATACACTTAAGGACGTTTAACGAAAGCGTAAAGTGCGAAAGCACGTATTTTCAGAACAGAGATGACTTTCAGAACACGTCCCTCACTCCGTTTGTGAGATGCACAAAGAAGGTGGCAGCAGACGGCTGTGTCCACACCCAGAGGAGAAAATAGAGCGTCACTAATGGGGCTGAACTTCTTCTGTACCCGGGCCGGGGCTCAGCCCTCGTCCTGGGGGGAGCCACAGTCTGTGATCTCCGTCTGTGGTTTTCGTCAGCCGCCTGTGGTCGTGTGACAGGGCACCCCAGAGGCCACGGGCTGGAGACGGTGGCGCTCTGTTCCTGCTGACGTGTGTGGCCCCGGGCCTGGCCCACCGAGGCTGGGGCCGCCTCTTCCAGGTGCTGGTCTGCGGGCCCTTCACAGCTCGCTCACTGTTCAGTCCCTTCAAGAGGGGACTTGACACGATGACTATTACTATACGATTACTGAAATGGCCCTTGGTGACACAGTCTGAGTGCCTGAGCCGCCGGGACGAGAAACAGAACTCAGAACACGACAGAACGTGTAACCTGGTCGTTGGTCCCCCTCCCCCGTTTCGGTGAGGGGGCGGTCACGCTCGCGCGGCTGGAGCACCTGACGGTTGTCCTGGGTGGCGGCGAGGCTTTCTCCCTGCTTTACAGATAGGGGGACGGGGACAGCTGACAGCCGGCCGCCAGCAGTCCAGAGGGCTGGGGCTCTGGCCTCCTGACCCTTTTGCTCTCCTCGCCCGGCGCCTTGTTCGTTTCCTCATCGACGTGCAGGACGGGACGGGGGAGCCGAGAGCTTCCCCCGCTGCCCCGTCGGCGCGTCCTGCATCGGTCGGCCTTGTTGCGAAGTCCTGCCTCGGGCGGCACGGCCCTTGCTGGGCCCTCTTACACACAACATGGTGAACGTCTGTGTGTCTCAATGTGACTCTCTTACTGCAAGAGAGTGGTCGGAAGTGTCTGCCTTTGGCATGAGCTTATTTTTTAAGTTTTTCTGCCTGGTGAGTTAGCCTCGTGCCTTATGGGGTATGTTAAGGAGAGCGAAACGGCTGGGTGCTGGGGCAGCGACTTACCTATGCTCTTCCCGGTCTCTTAGGTGTGGCCTGAAGTCACTGATCCTGAAAAGTTCGTGTATGAAGATGTGGCTATTGCCACCTACCTGCTGGTAAGGACCGGGGCCGCCATCTGGGCCCCAGCGGGCGGGGGGAGGTTGCTCCTGGCGGAAGCTGTCCAGGTGCACAGCCCGTACCGAGTCCCTAACTTGGCGCCTGTCTACATGTGCCCGCCAGGTTGGTCACACGCTCATGGTTGGACTTTGCGTGAGTGGGGACGAGTCTGGTTGTGAAACTGAGTGCGGGAGCGCCGGCCTGGCGGGTGCTTGACTCACCGTCGCCGTGGACACGGTGGCCCTCGCTGCCGGGGGTGGGGGGCATGTGACAGGTGCTTGCCCTCCGGTCCTGGACCTTCCCGTAGCGAGCTCGCCAGCTCCAGGATTTGGGTGTGCCTGCCCTTCGACGTAACCGTCTTGATTTTAGACTAGATAATTTCCAGTTCCCTTTCCTCTGTGATTCTCATCGCCTGTTTAGAAATAGCATATTTGCTTTGATTATCAGAATAGGTGGTCTTGAAGAGCGTAGAGACGGTGTGAGGACACCAGCAGCAATCTTTAAAGCCCAGAGGCGACCGCTTGAGCATGGACTTTTGATGGGAGACAAAGGCCTCGAACCCCCCACCGCCCCAGCATCAGGCGACGGCAGGGCCGACACCCTTCTGTCCCTCCGTTCACCTGCCCAGCGCCTGCGCAGAAGCCCAGGCCACAGACAAGGCCTCTCTCCACCGCATCTGGAAACGCGATTTGTAATCCCACGTTGGGCTTGTGTCTGAATTGTTCTTGGAGTGAATTCGGCACTGAATTTTTCTTTTTTTTTTTACACTTAGATTCTGTGGGAAGAAGAGCGAGCTGAGCAGGGCTTGACAGCCAAGCAGGCCTTTGTTGACTTAGGATGCGGAAACGGCCTCCTGGTCCACATCCTGAGCTCCGAGGGGGTAAGCACGCTTCCCCGGCCGTTTCTGGCTCCTGTTCTAAGCTGTCTTCTCGTCCAGCACAAGGGTCCCCGGGCTCTGTCTCTGCTGGTACGAGCGGATCCAGAGTCTGCCTGGCCGTCGGACTCGTGACGGGGCACAGCCGGTGGCCGTCACACTGCGTAGAACGGGGCTGGCGGGGCGTGGGCGCCTGCAGGACGTCAGGCGGTGGCTTGGCGGGCTCCGCCGTCAGGCGCCCCTCGGGGAACCCGCGGTGTGAGGCGCTGGGAGGGCGGGCAGGGCAAGGTGGATTCTGCCCTCCAGAAGCGGAAGTCCAGCTCGGAGGACAGCTTCTCCGCTGCGATGTGTGACTGCTGTACTGGGTCCCGCACTGTTGCTGGGTCCGTGAAGTCAAGGCAGGACGTGTAGGACGGCCGCTGTCGCTGGGGGCGGACCCTTGTAAGTGAGCGCTGCGAGCCGCCCTGCTGCTGCCAGCCTCCTGCGCCGTCACGGGGACCCTGGCTGATGCCTTTTTTCTTTTTTTTGTATTTATTTTTGAGAGTGAAAGAGACAGAGAGTGAGTAGGGGAGGGGCAGAGAGAGGGAGACCAAGAATCAGAAGCAGGCTCCAAGCTGTCAGCACAAAACCCAATGCGGGACTTGAACCCACAAACCGTGAGATCATGACCTGAGCTGAAATCGGAGGCTTCACCGCCTAGGCTCCCCTCCAGGAGCCCCGTCAGCTGATTTCTCCTGAAGGTAGCGCCTTGTGCTGTGTCAGAGGTGGTCTGTCCACAGCCGTGGGAATTGGCAGCAGGGCAGTCACAGCACACTTGTAACAGCTTGATAAGAAAATGGGTTGTTGGTTAAGCGTTCAGCTCTTAACTGCAGCTCAGTTCATGATCTTGCAGTTTGTGAGTTCAAGCCCCATGTCGGGCTCTGTGCTGACAGCTTGGAGCCTGCTTGGGATTCTCTCTACCACCCCTTTTCAAAATAAATAAATACATAAAATTAATTTTAAGAAGGTGGGAAACTGAGTTTGTAACTGCAGCAGTCGCACACAAGTTGTCTGTGGGGGTGTCGGCACAGCAGGTGGTGACCCGCAGGCTGTAGGTGAGGAGGACGGGTACCTTGGGCACCTGCGCCCCACCTCCGGCCAGGAAAGAAGTGTGGTTGCCCAGGGGAGCTGGTGGGCACGGGCACAGCGGCTGGGGAAGGCACAGCTGAGGAGGACGGCCCTGTCTGCCGGCAAGCCGAGTCGGGGGCAGCCGTGCTGGGGCCTGTGCTCGGCTCTGGGCCGTGAGGGCTGGCTCCTGGGGCAGCGGCCCTGGCTGCGTTCCCACTCCCTGACTCCATTTTCCTTCATGAAGACACCGGTGACCCTTAGCGTAGCACAGCTTCTTATCCTGTGCTAGGGGCACGAGGGTCTGTTTAAATCGCTGGGGAGGGGCGCCTGGGTGGCTCAGTCGGTTAAGCCTCCGACTTCGGCTCAGGTCAGATCTCACATTCGTGGGTTCGAACCCCGCGTTGGGCTCTGTGCTGACAGCTAGCTCAGAGCCTGGAGCCTGCTTCCAGTTCTGTGTCTCCCTCTCTCTCTGCCCCTCCCCCTCTCATGCTCTGTCTCTCTCTGTATCAAAAATAAATAGAACATTAAAAAAATTTTTTTTTAAATAAAATAAATCGCTGGGGAACCGCTGGGCCGACCGGGAAGGTTAAGCGCGGCGGGCTTCTCACTGGTGGCGGAACCTGCAGAGGTTAACTCGTTCTCGCCACCTCAGAGTTCTGTGCTGGTGCTGACCTTTGACCCTGGAACTGTTTCAGCACCCCGGCAGAGGGATCGATGTCCGAAGACGGAAGATCTGGGACATGTACGGACCGCAGACGTGCTTAGAGGTACTGCTTTGTCTGGCTTGGGGCCCAGCAGGGTTGTCCCCTGACCATACTCGTTTCACCGAGCGTGCCGGGCGCGGGACTTCCCGGGTGCCTCGTGCGTGTTCCGGCCTCACGCAGGCCCAGTGTCGGCCCCCTGCCGTCCCCGCCGCCCCCGGGGCAGCGCACGCGCATCTGCTCGGCTCCTCTCCTGTTCTCGCCTGTGTTCCCAGAGGACTCGTTCCGTGAACCTTTGTGCAGAAGTCTTCGTCCGTAAAGCCTGATCCGCTCAGGTCTGTCGCAGGCTGAGCTTTCAAAAGGTTCTAATGATCTTGTCATAATGGTTTTCAGGAGGGTTTTGTTTCAGTTTAATTTTGGAGGAATTTTGCATGCTGTGAGACACACGTTCAGGAAAACAGGAGAAAACACTAGAGATTTGTGTACGTAACCAAACATTTGAACGCCTTCTGCCTGCCAGGCGTGTCAGGTGCTGATGGTGCAGCCGTGACAAAAGGCAGCTTGCTGCCCCCACGGGAGTTGGGGCGCCCCCAGATACAGTGCGGGGGCGGGGGCGCCGCTGCGGGGCAGGTCCTGTGGTCCGTGTAGCACCCGCGCCATGTGCGCACCTGCATAGTGGCCCCAGGAGGGCCGCCAGCAGGAGGGCCGCTGGTGAGACGTCCAGGGAGGGGGACAGGTAAAATGCAGCCGGGCTGTGGGGCCGCGGAGGGGACAGCACATTTGCTCTGAGCCTGTGACGTGGGGCCGAGGTGGAGCAGGTCACGCCCGCCTTGCTCTGGAGGAGCTCTCTCGCCCTGCCGCCGGTCAGAGAGGCAGGGGTCCCCTCGGCACCCCCACTCAGGTCTGGCGTTCAGTGCGGACGGTGCTGGGGTCTGGTCGAGGCCTCCAGGCCGGCCGGTGGGATGCTCAGCAGCGGGCTCCCCGGTTGCAGTCGGCGCGGGGGTCGGTGTGCGGCTGACGAGCGGGACCGCGGGAGGGACGCGGTTGGTCCCAGGACCCCCTGCGCTCTGTGAAAACGCAGAGTCACTTGTTTCGGGAAATAGTTCAGACAGCAGCGGGACGGGCCATCCGTGTGCAGTCGTGACCCTGGGGCAGAGCTGGCTGGTAGGAGGTGCCCCATGGAGAATGGAGAGAGGTTCTGTTCTTTATTTGAGGTTCCCCAGCACCCCAACTGTTCTGTGGAGGGGACCGCCCTGCCCTAGCCCACCCATTCCAGGCCTGCTAGAAGGTTCTGGGCTCTGATCTCGTGTGGACTTTACTACCCCTGGACCGCCCTTTGTGGGTTGGGCCCTGCCTGTCCTGGCGTGCAGCGCGAGGGAGGGCGCCAACCGTGTCTCTGTCACGCCAGCTGCAGGGGGCACAGCCGGGAATGAGTGTGCGCGGGGTGGCGAGTGCGTGGTGTGTGTGTCCCAGCAGCGACAGCCAGCCGCAAACGGGGGCGTGCGTGAGGCACTGGTCGAAAAAATGTTTTTTATGTTCGTTTATTTTTGAGAGCGAGAAAGAGCGTGGGCAGGGGAGGAGCAGAGAGAAAGGGAGACAGAATCTGAAGCAGCTCCAGGCTCCGAGCTGTCAGCACAGAGCCCAGCACGGGGCTCGAACCCACGAACTGTGAGATCCTGACCTGAACCGAAGTCGGATGCTCAACTGACAGAGTCCCCCAGGCGCCGCCAAAAACCAATTCTAAGTGACGTGCTGCCCGGATCACAGAGCGTGTCCGTCTTGTTGCGACGCCGTGTCGGGGGAGCTGCCGCGCCGCCCCGTGCTCGAGGTGCGGGCGGCCCTCGCTGTCCCGTCTCCTGCCGCTCCAGCGTGTGTTCGTGTAGAGAAGCACGTTCTGTTTTAAGTTGATTTGTTTTGAGAGAGAGAGAGAGAGCGCGCAAATGAGGGGCAGAAGGAGAGAGAGAATCACACACACACACACACACACACACACACACACACCCCACACACACACACACACACACACACACACCCCCACACACACACACACACACACCCACGCCCCCCCACAGGCCCCGAGCCGTCAGCGCAGCCCGACTCCAGGCTCTGTGAGATGGGGACCTGGGCCGAGAGAAGAGTCGGACGCTGAACTGGCCGGGCTGCCCGGGTGCCCTGAGGAAGCCCGTCTTTAAGGGTCCAGAGGAGATGCGTAGCCAGCATTTTTCGTTTTTTTAGTGATGACGCTCCACGTTGCCGAGCCTCATGCCCCCTGGGCAGATGCGGGCCCTGTGCTCTGGGGACGCCCGTGCCCATGAGGCCCCGGGGGCCAGCTCACCCCAGGCACGGGGCCTTCGGCTCAGTAGCCCTGTGCTGCTTCACTAAACACGGGGTTGTATTTTGTGTGTTTCTTTTAGGAAGGCGCAATCACACCCGGTGATAAGACCCTTTTCCCCGACGTTGATTGGGTGATCGGTAACCACTCCGACGAACTGACGCCGTGGATTCCGGTCATCGCCGCCAGGTGCGGGAGGACGGGAGGGACGGCAGGGCCTGACCCTCGCCGGCCGGAGCTGGCCCCTGGGGTTGTCGAGCAGGTTCAAGCTGGGGAAATGATAACGTGCCAGACGTACTGGGCCCAGGGGGGAGCTTCTAACTGCTTTTTTCTAACTGTTTGTTTTTGAGAGAGACAGAGGGACAGAGTGTGAGTGGGGGAGGGGCAGAGAGAGAGGGAGACACGAAATCGGAAGCAGCTCCAGGCTCTGAGCTGTCAGCACAGAGCCCGACGTGGGGCTCGAACCCAGGAACTGGGAGATCGTGACTGAGCCAAAATTGGACACTTAACCGACTGAGCCACCCAGGTGTCCCATCTAACTGCTTGATTTAACTATTTAAATATGGCTAGAAAACATAAAAGCACATCTGAATAGTGCTGGGGAACCTGATCGTTTCTGCAGTGTTTCTGTCCAGTATTGGGAGACGTCATGTTTTGGAAGTTCTTGTCTGATAACAGGAGTGTGTGTCTCCAAAGGTAAAATCTGCCGACACTGAGACGCCTCCCAGGAGTATTGACCTCACGGGGGTGGGGGTGGGGGTGGCTGTGCTCGTGGCCGCGCCTCTCGGCCGGCGGGGACTTGGTGAGCGTGCAGGTCACCGCGGTGCCTGGGTATTTTGCTGCCGCGGCTCCTGATCGGGGTTCTTGTGGCCCGCCCAGCCCTCGAGGAGGAGCGCCGTCCCGAGCAGGTCACGGTCTCTGTGCGGCCCCCCGGAGGTCCCGCTCACGGCAGAGCCCGTGGACAGGAGTGGCTGCGGTGGGCCGTGCTGGTGAAGGTCGTCAGGGTCCCGCCTTCCAGGAAGGACGGGCCGTGCGGCCGGCCCAGAAGTGGGATTCGGGGAGCCGGCGTCGGGGTCTCGTCTGGAACGGGAGGGGCCGGCGTCCTCCTTCCCTGGCGCAGGATAGCCGTGTGGCCCTGCGCTGGCGTCGACTTTGGTTTCTGTGGTTGTTTGAAGGTCCTCCTATGGCTGCCGCTTCTTCGTCCTTCCCTGCTGCTTCTTCGACTTCGCGGGGAAGTACGCCCGGAGGCAGAGCGGGAAGACCCAGTACCGCGAGTACCTGGACTTCGTGGCCGAGGTGGGGCTGGCCTGCGGCTTCTGCGTCGAGGAGGACTGCCTGCGCATCCCCTCCACCAAAAGGGTGCGTCCCGCCACTCGGGCGCCCGCTGTCCTCGGTGGGCGTTGGCCTCCGGCTGGAGGGTCCGGGGCCGAGTCACAGAGCCACAGGGGACCCTGTGATGTTCGAAAGTGGGAGGGTGCCCGGAGTGCCTGTGCTGATTCCAGCACCTCAGTCCCTGGTGGGGTCGGAGGGCTCGCTCTGTCCGGGTGACCCCCCCCCCCTTTGGAGGCCTCTGGCCGTTCTTCTCCGGTCCTGTAGCAGCTTTGTGGGAACCCGCCCTGATCCCATTTCCTTCCCTGAAGCTGTGAGTGGCCCTAGGGGACCTTCCCAGAGCGAGCGGCAGCTGGACTTGAGTGCAGCGTCCTGAGCTGGCTGGCCCGAGGCTGCGCGCTGTACCGCCCGAGTCCTCGGGTCCCCGGCCACGGCCGAACCCGGAGTTTGGTCCCAAGCTCAGCACTTCAGGGACCCGTTCGGTGCCTCAGCAGTCCTGATGTGCCTGTAGCGTGACCCTCGAGGTCTGTGACTATGGCAGGCATGCCTCTTGTGACCTGGTGGTCAGGACGGACTGGGCAGCGTTGCCGCCATCCCCTGAGGAGGGGAGGGCGTGGGAGGTGCCGCGGTGGGTGCACCTGCCCCTCCGATGGCTTCCTACTAGCACGCTCTGGCTCTCGGGCTGCTCCACTTTGGAGCCACAATGTCCTTCTCGCAGACGCCCTCTGCGTTGGCAGGCCGCTAGCTAAGGCTGGGATTGATCCTGGAATTTGGGGCACAAGGGTGGGTCCAGGGGCCCCGCGGCGTGGGTGTCGTGGCTAGCTGCTGGAGACCATGCACCCGCCTGAGCCTCAGCTCCCGTGTGACCTTGTGGTCTGGGGGGCAGACGCGAGGGCAGATGTCCACACAGAGCAGCTCTCCATGCGACCTGGGTCCACCTGGGACCGCGCCGTTAGCAGGTGGCAGAGCTGGAGGGCAGTTGGGGCGGCCCTCGTGTCGTCAGACTCACTTTCTTCCATCGCTTCTGACCACGCCGGCAGGAGGCCCAGGGCCGTGTCGCTCGCCCGGGGCTCCTGTGCGCAGGCAGCCTATGCCACCCGTGTGCACGTGCGAGGAAGCACAGTGCTTGGGAGTGAGCATCCGTGCTGTGCCCAGTGCTGCCCCCCGTCGCCCTGGCAAGGTCGGTAGAGGGGCGTCTCGTGCTGAGAGCCCTGGGTGCCACTGGGGTCTGCGCACGAGGGAGGGGTGCCGAGTGAAGACCCCCCAGGTGACGTGTTCGCAGCAGGCATGGCTCTGAGCTCTGTGTGGCCCCATGATCCGTGTCCCAAAGTCCGAGCCACGAGATTCTTCGTGGACTTTTGCTCTCAGTTTACTTGGCACATTTTAATGGGTGCTGGTGTTTAGAATAAGCGTTTCACGATAAATGTCTAAAACTCGGGTGTAGTTTGCACTGCGGGACGAGAGACCGGAGCGGAGGCGCTGGCGCGCCGCGGGGCCCCGGTAGAGCGCTGCTTTGCCCACGCAGGTGTGTCTCATCGGGAGGCGCAGAACGTACCCGCCGGCGGGGGAGGCCGCCGTGGACGAGCGGAGGACCCGGTACATCAGCAGCAGGCAGCGCTGCCCCGCCCCGCCCGGCCCCCGGGCCACCGCGGCGCGCGAGGATCACCCCGCTGCCCGGGCTGCCGAGGGAGGGGCGGAGGCCCGGGACACCGGACTCTGGCTGTCTGGATTCCACCCTCGAGAGAAGGCCGAGCGCGTGAGGAACTGTGCTGCCCTCCCTCGAGATTTTGTCGACCAAGTGGTTTTGCAAGTGGCCCGTTTGCTGTTGGGCGGAGAGCAGTCGCACGCAGAGAGTCCCCCGAGCGGGAGCCCGAAGGCCTGGAACCAAGGAGGTGAGACCCGGCACCGGCCGCGGCGTCCTGCTGGGTTCAGGCCGCAGCTCGGCCCTCCTGTGGGACCACCGTACAGTTGTGTGGTCATTTTTAATTGTGTGTACACTTTGCAGAGACGTTGATAAACAGGCCACCTACACGCTTGTGTAAGCGTTTTCCGTGCGGTTGCTCTTAGCACCCAGGACGGCTCCCTCAGAGGACGGAGCCGAGGGCACAGTGGCGGTGTTTGTGCCCGCGCCCAACCTCTAGCGGGAGCGTCCAGGGTCCCGGGTGTGGAGCCACTCATTTTCAGTTCGTAGAAATTATCCAGGCCGAAAACGGGTCCGAACACCAGGGGAGCGTGCTGTCCCCCGAAGGTAGGGTAGCATTTTGGAGACGGCGTGGTTTGATGGCGTGGCTCTCTTTGAACCCCCCCAGATGGCAGACGTCAGGCGTGGTAGAGGGAGAGGTGATGCCTGGCTCTCCTTCAGGAGCGCTGGGGCCACAGTGGATTTTGATGGTTTTTGTCACGTTGTGCGGGATGCTGCCGGTCGGCACCAGAGGGCGCTGTGGAGCCGGCTGCGCCGGAGACTGGAGGAGGAGCCTTCCCCCAGCCTGTCCTGGGGCTGCTGCCAGCCCCGCCTCCTGCACCCGTGGGGTCCTGCCTGGGGTCTGCTTCGTCCCCGCCTCCCTGGCCGCTGCGCACTGGCCACGCCACGCGGCAGCGCCCTGGAGCCTCTCCTCCTCTGAGGTCAACCCTCCCTGCTGGCGTCTGATCTGCAGAGCCTCTCTAGGGGTGAGGTGGGCCCGGCTCCCCCCACCAACCCCTGCTGCCGCTGCCAACCAGCCCTGAACTGGGAGCAAGCCCGAGGGGCCGTGGGCCGTTGTGTGGGTTGGCACCTCACTTCCCGGTGCCCTGCTGAGGCGGGGGGCTTTTGGCCGGCCCCAAAGGGCACAGGGCCACCACAGGTGGGCAGGGGCCTCAGACACCCGGGCAGATCTGGAAATGTGGAGTCCGGCCTTCATACTCAGGAGAGCCCTGTCCTCTGCTGGGTCCTTTGGGCTTGGTTGAGCTCTGGAGGGGCTGGCCTTGCTGGGAACGGACCTTTGCCCCCGGCACACACCCTTGCCCTGGGCACACGGGCTCTGTTCCCAGGCTCGCGGGTGAGGGCTGGCGGCTCTGGTCGTGGGGCCTCAGCTCGCGGGCCTGCCCGCCTGTTGGAAGCACCTGCGGGGCTAGGGCTCTCTCCTCCCCACATGGGTCTCCCCACATGGGTCTCCACGGTCTGGCGCTGGCCTGCGGCAGTCCTCTGTCTGCCCCGGCTGCCCTGCGGGAGAAGCACGCTCCGGGGGCGTGGACGTGGCCCTTGGCCTCTCAGCCCACAGGTGGTCTTCCCACGTTTCGGTTGCTGGAATCTAGCTTCCTCTCCAGCCCGCGCCGTGACATACAAGGGGTCAGACCCCCGGGGCCGAGTGGCCTCAGTCTGGGGTCTGCCTTCTGCAGGGCAGCGGAAGGGGCCCTGCCCACACGGTTGGGTCAAGGCTCGCCCCTGGCAGGGAGCAGCGCCCGGGAGCGTGTGCGGGGCCAGAGCCAGGAGGACCAGGGAGGCAGTCCGGGTCGGGTGCCTGCTCCCAGTGGCCTGGAGGCAGCCGAGAGGCCAGCTTGCAGGTCGGCTGGGCTCTGGGGATGGAGTCACAGTGAGAGGGCAGGTCGTGCAGGGTCGTTGGTGGGAGAGGTGCGCCCCGAGGTGCGGGGCCTGCGGTGGGAGGCCCCTGGCGTGCCGGGGCCTGGTGACTCTGCCCCCACGACACTCAAATGCGACCTTCCCGTCCCTCCTGCTGACGTGCTGACAGAAGGCCCAGCAGCGAGCCTGTCACGGTGTCTGACCGCCTTTTCGCTGATGTCAGGAAACCTTCTCAACAGGAAGCCTGTCCCTGGCGGAAGTGGCCGGCGAGCTGGGCCCGGGGACCCTGCAGAGGCTGCGGCGGGAGTGCGGCGGCCTGCAGACGCTGCTCCGGGGCAGCCACCAGGTGTTCGAAGGTAAAGGTGTGGAGCCTGGGTTTTCCGTTCTGACCGTTAGGTTGTGTTTGAGAGGCGGTGCGTACGGACGAGCGAGAGGGGGCGGGGGAGAGAGTCTTAGGCAGGCGCCACACTCAGCGAGGAGAGCCTGACACGGGGCTCGATCTCACGACCTGAGCCAAATCAACAGCCTGACGCTTAACCGACTGAATCACCCAGGTGCCCCTCCCTGTGCGTTTTATCTCAAGTGAAGTTTCTGTTAGGGGCGTTTGAGATTCCTCGGAAAGCGGGAGGAAGAGAAGCGAGTTCCCCTCTGCCCACGCCCCACGCCGGCCTGGCCTCTTCCTCCCAGATGGGACATTAGCCACACCTCCTCTCTGATTCTCTGCGGTCCCGTCAGGCACTGTGCCCCCCAGGCCTGGCCTCACCCCCGCCCAAGTGTGCTCACACCTCACACGGAAGGAAGACCAAGTCTGGAAGCCTGCTGGTTGGGGGGCCGCCGGAGGACTTCTTGGGTGGGGGGTTAATTGCGTTGGCCTGTGGCCTGCAGACTGGAAGCATCCTGAGGTCCCAGCGGGGCCCTGGGCAGTTACAGGGGTCCTGACTCCTGTCCCCGCCTCCTGGCGTCAGCAATCTGACGGGGAAGGGACACGGAACAGGTATTCACATGGCTGCCTAGGGCCAAAAGAAGTTCCCTTAGTTAGAGTTTTATGTTTGTATTTGTTTTTGAGAGAGAGAGAGAGAGAGAGAGAGAGAGAGCGCCATCAAGCACAAGCAGGGGAGGGGCAGAGAGAGAGGGAGACACAGAATCCGAAACAGGCTCTAGGCTCCGAACTGTCCGCACAGAGCCTGATGCCGGGCTCGAGCCCACGAACCATGAGATTGTGACCTGAGCCGAAGCCGAACGCTGAACCGACTGAGCCCCCCCCACGCCCCCCTCCCCCCCGCATCCCTACTTAGAGTCGGCAAGCAGACATCCATCGTCTAGATGGTTGATAATTTGCCATATTTGCTTGAGATCTTTTTCCGCCCTCCACCATGGTGGAAGTGTTTCAGAGCGGGGCCCGGCCTGCCTGCTGTCACTGAGTGCCCCGCCGGTGGCTGTGAAGAAGGTGGCGTCCTGGGCAGGAGTCGGGGAGGCTGAGCTCAGGAAACGTCCCACTGGGACTGGCTCAGGAGGACGAGGAGCAGCCTCTGTGAAGGGACTGAGCTGGGGAGGAGACTGGCTGTGGACGGGGGGGGCAGAGGGGGGGGGGTCTGGGCCACTGGCCGCAGTGGAGCGGGGGCTCCCGCGTGACTGACCTCCCGTCCAGATGCAGCGTCACCGGCTGTGCCTCTTCTGTGCCGTGTCCGGAGCCTCGAGGTCAAGGGCAGGGCCCTCTCACGCCCCCCACGGCACAGCTTGCGGCTCCGCAGGACCTCATATGCGGAGGCCAACCGCATTCTGTTTCCTCCAGGAGGCGGGACACCCAGGGCCAGTGCGGGCGGTGCTGTGACACCTGGCTGGCCCTTCCTTCTGGGGGGGGGGGGGGGGGGGGCGGGGGGGGCGCAGGGGGCTGCGGGTGGTGCCGTGGGAAGATGTGCTGAGGACGTAAGGGCCAGGGAAGAACAGGCTGGGAGGGGGGTGCTGCACACGGTGTCCGTTCCCTGCTGCCTCCTGCCCACCCCGCCCCACCCACTTCTGCCACACTTACCCCCACCCGCTCCCCCTACGGCCCCCCAGGTTGTGTTTCACTGGGATGCTCTTTCCTCCCCCAAGCCCGCCGGCGTGCTCCCGCCCCATGCCGTCGCCCTGGCCTCTCCGGTGGCTTAGCCGTAGTTCCGGACCAGAGGGGCGTCTTTACTAAACGCCTCCCGCCTGCCGCACCCAGTCCCTGCGTGTGTCACACGGCCTCCTGCGTTCGGTCACATCAACTAGGCCGTGAGCTCCCCGCGGCTGGGGCCGGCCTGGCTCTGCAGCCCCAGAGGCTGCCTGGAGCCCGGAGAAGGGGGTGTGGCCCAGTGAGGAGGGCACGCTTACCCCATCCCTTCTCACAGGGGGTGGTGATGGGGGCGGAGACCGTCTGTGCGGTGCCACCGTGAGCAGAGCTCAGCACAGGAGGAAGGGGAGGCCCAAGGGCCTTGTGGAGGGTGGCGGGCAGCTGTCGGAGCCCAGGACCTGGGCCCGGCCCCACGGCCCCACCTGCGTGCTGCTGCCGCCGAGGGTGGCTGGACGGGGACTTGGGGCAGGTGGCCACAGCTGAGGAAGCACTTCTGGCCACTCCCAGCCTAAGGGAGTTGAGTGCAGCCACCTCCTCGTCCCTGCCCACGCGTGTGCAAGTGAGAGCACTGGAGTGCACGGCCCCTGTGTACACTTGAGAGCATGAGTGTGCACGGCCCCTGTGTGCATGTGAGAGCATGAGTGTGCACGGCCCTTGTGTGCACATGAGCATGGTGTGCACAGCCCCTGTGTGCACGTGAGAGCATGAGTGTGCACGGCCCCTGTGTGCACGTGAGCGTGTGGGTGTGCACGGCCCCTGTGTGCACGTGAGCGCGTGGGTGTGCACGGCCCCTGTGTGCACGCGGCAGCTCGGGCGTGCACACCTGCAGTGCCTCTGACAGCCTGATTGTCCTGTGGAGCTGGGCTGGTTTCACTTAGACCTGACGTGTCCGGGGAAGGGCCCACCATGACATCAGGCCTCGGAAGCAGAGCCGAGGCCCCATATTTGGGGTGGGTGCAGGCGGTGGGGGGCAGAGGGGTGGCCTTCTCCAGCCGGCGGGTCCTGCACTGGCTGCCTAGAACCTGGTCTGTTTCACGAGGCTTTTGTCAATTAAAATGCTTCGTGTAACTGGGAAGGGCCGCTCTGTTCTGCCAGCGCCTTGTTTCATTTGACTTTGTGGAACGGTATTTTTTTTTTTTACGTTATAAATACGCGTGTGTCCCGTCGCTCTGTGCGGTTGGCACTGGGGGGCACATTTATTTTGGGAAATACTCTGAGCTGGCGGCTCCGGGCTGAGCTCTGAGCACACAGTCACGCAGAAAACACGCACTGAGGCTGCGCTCATCTCTCAGGGCCTTTTATGTTATGTTTCTGAGGGTGTTTGGAGCCAGCGTGGCTGGTCTCCAGCTGTGTTTGTGGACCGAGGGGGAGGACCGACTGGGGAGGCCCTCGGCTCTGCCCCCGCAGTGCACCCTGGGAGGAAGCCGTGCACCTGGAGGGTGCACGGCTGCTGCGTGCTGGGCTCCGGGGCCAGGGAGGCCCGCCGGGGGCAGCGCGAGGCGGCAGCGGCCGAGCGGGCTGTGCCCGCGGTGCCTTCATCGCTGTGCCGGCCGTGTTGAATGTGTGGCCGCAGCTGGGCTCTGAGGACTTGTCCGGAGTCCTGAATGTTGAGGCTGGGCTGGCAATCCCGGGCACGTCCAGTCAGGGTCCGAGCCCAGGGCACTGCTCGACAGTGACTTTCGGGGACCGATACAACCGGCTCCCCGGGGCACCCTGGTGCAGGCGGCGTCTGCCGTGAGAAGTGGGAGCGGCTGGACCCGTGGTCCTGTGTGCCGTGCTCAGCTGGTCCGAGCACAGAGAGGCGAGCTTGGGTGGAACGGACCTTGTTCCTGTGACCCCAGTGGTGAATTGGGAGCGTGTGTCCTGGGGAGAGCCCCTGGTGGTCGGGCCCGGGAGCTGGAGCGTGCCCGGCGCGGGCCTACCCCGGGGGAGGAGGGTGGATGGCGGCGCAGGTCCCGAACTTCTGCTCTCGGGCCACGGCCTCCTGTCCCACAGGCCCAGCCTGCTGCCGTCCTCGCCACTGGTCCCCGTGGTCACATCCTGGGTCTTGTCACAGAACACCCTCGGCAGCTCTGCGCCTCCTCACCCCTGCCCTGATGGCCCCTGCAGGCCCCCCTGCCCTGTCCCCGCCTGTCCCCTCAGCCCCCTCCTCACCCGCCCTCCCCGGGCCTTGCCTCCAGCCTGCCCTGCAGGCTGCACTGGGGGCGGCCCGGCTGGAGATCCCGCACCTCGGCTCCTCCCTGCTGGGGCGCCACTGCCCCGAGTCTGGCTCCGCAGGTCCCGCCGAGTTGGTGGATTTGGGGGGTGACGCCTGGGCCGTGTCTCTGTCTCTGTCCCGAACCACAGTTCTGAACGGGCGAGTTCGCATTCGCGACTGGAGACAGGAGCAGCAGCGGCCGGAAGCAAAGCGCAGACTGTGCTCGGAGGCTTTCAAAACGCGCGCCTGCTGGTTTTTCAGCCACCACCCCGACGGCTGCGCCCTGCCCGCGGACCGCTGCCCCTTCGCCCACGGCCCGGAGGAGCTGCGGCCGGCCCGGGCCCCCAGGAGGAAGCAGGTGCCGTGACCAGGCCTGGCACGGGGCGCAGGGCAGCAGACCGTGCTGGCCGGGGTGGCGGCCCCGGATTTCCACCGAGTTGGCCTCGTGTGACGCGCACACACGCGCCGCCGTGCCGTCCCAGCGCTGGGTCT